>NW_028291219.1:0-199566 GCF_041222555.1 Hakea prostrata
TGATATTTACCCTATTTATTATGGTTCACTGCAGTAAGTTTTTACCCCTCAAAAAAGAAATTTCACTTTTAAGTTTTTATTAGGTTTGTGAAAATGTTTTCCTAAGTATCAAAAATTTTATTTACTTTTATGTTTTTTCATTTCTAATTTATGGTGTGACACCATGGAATTTAAGTAATGGTTTGATGATGTCCAATTAACAAAAAATATCTCGGTATCAAAAGGATCGCTTAAGTATATATATTTCTTTAACAATGTTTAGGGATAGTAAAATAACAAATTCCTTTATTTGCTTTATTTCCTAATGATTTGATTAATGCTCAATTAGATACAATTCTATAATTTCTTCGGGGGGAAAAAAAAAATTTACTAATCTTATGTCTTTATTCCTACTTAGCTTTCAAATTGTTCATGCATGCTGTGTAAAAATTGAACACAAAATATGACCTAATAGTCATAAAGCTCAAGAGATAAATGAAAGTCGACGGGTTAATGGAGACAAATCAGCGATGGAAATAATCATAGATCCAAACCTGTTACCGTGCTACGGTTCTTTAATGCAAAGCATTACATGCATTTATATTTTGTACAATTTTTGCTATTATGCAAGACATGCATGACCCTAGTTCTCCATTTCATTTTCCAAAGGTATAGAAGAAATTTAATTGTTAACAAGTATATAAGTAAGGGAGACATTGTATAAACAAATCACCACAAGAAAAGGGGACTATAGCGGCACTTAGGATGGTGCTATAACAGAATTTTGAGAAAACGCCACTATAGCTATATGTATACCAATAATGATGTATGCATCTATGCTGGCGTCTTGATATAAACACCACTATTAACATAAAAATATAAATTGAACTATATAAACTTATCATTGCCGCCATAGAAACAAATAGGTTGCGAAGTCCACGGATCAACAAATTAAAGATCAGAGAAAATCTTCTTGTATACAACTAGAAGTCAAGATGGCTACACTACAACATAAGGGGTCTATAGGGCACTTAGGATGGTGCTATAACGGCGTAATTTTGAGGAGACACCACTGTATGTAAACAAATAACGACAGTCAAATGTAAGCACATACCGGCATTTTATGTAAAATGTTATTATATACTTCCTAGTTTGAAATCTGGCCTTATGGCAGATATCGACCTATGATTACATATCCAAATGTGAAGTAATATCAGTTAAAACATTAATTTGGATTAAATGAAGGTAATAAATTAGCAGTAGAAGTAATCAAATATCCAACCTTGCTAAAATTCCATACTGCAACCAATTCATACATTTCTATAGCATAAAAAGTTTTGCTATCATGCAAGACATACATGATCCTAATTTTCCTTTTCTTTTTCCAACAGTGGGGAGAAACTTAGTTCTTAACAACTCCTTGAATAAGGGAAACATCGTACGACCAAATATGAAAATTGGTGTCAAACATTCAACTATAACTCCAATAGCCAACCAAATATATCGGTTATAGGTGTTGATATAAATTGCAATGCCGTAGGAAAGCATCATTGTCGCCATAGAGAAAAATAAGTTGAGAAGTCCACGGACCAACAAGTTTGGTAAAGATGAGAGGAAATCTTCTTGTGCACAACTAGAAGTTAGGATGGCTAGGAACATTAGTGCTGAGGTGCATGAAAAACAAAGTGCTGCAACATCAAGTATTATGAAGATTATAAAAGGGGTCCTTCGCAAGAAGAAAGGGTGGCCATTTTGGTCATTCCCACCTGGTACAGTGAAGGCTGTTGCAAATATAATTGTAGTGATAAGTGTTGCAACAAGTGAACACGATTGTGCTGTATTCTTTATCCAGATTTCCCCTTCTAGCCTCAACTTTTCATGCTTTGGATCAAGTAATATTTCCTCTGGCGTTTGGTTTTTTAAGTTTTGGTTTTTCGTATAAATATTTGGCACAATTTTTTGCACAGCCTAAAATGAAAAAAGAAAAAAAGAAAATGTAAGCAAGTTGGAGATTAACAATTAATAATGAATTAATGAAGAGAGATGGATAATGGAAGGAGGGAAAGAGAATTAACCTGAAACCATTGTAGCTCCCGTTGTAGTTGAAGAGCAGCACCAGGGACTTTATTGCGTTTATCTTGTGAAGCCAATTCTGCAGCTAAATGCAACATGTTATTATTTGACTTATCTGATAAACCTGAAAGCTCATTCCTTTGAGGGTCAAACTTGTATATGAGGTTAAAAATCTTCTCTTGGCGGTGGATGATGGCAATGTGAAAGATATTTTGATATTGATCATTGAGCCATGACACTGCTAGAGGAAGACGATCAAGGACTTTAGTAACAAAATCAACATTTCCAACCTCCACAGCTTTGAAAAGTGCAGCCTTCAATGTCGGCTCCTGCAATTCCAAATCCTTAATGTTGGAAATAATTTTTTCCAATAACTCTGAAGCTTCTGAAGGAGTACTAGGATGGAACTTTCTTTTTATAACTGCAATGTCGACACATATGAATGGAATAAACCATCCAAGATCAGTACATGATTTGTGGGTGGGTTAATCTTGAATTTCTTCACTAACTAGTTCACTGTACTTTTTTCCCCCCTTTCATTTTGATAATGGAGATACATACCTAGAGGCCTTTGAGCAAGTTCAAATAAGGGTGTCCATGTCTCCTCCTTACCATATCTATCTGTTGTGAGCGCTAAATCAGGGTAATCATGGATTATGAGTGAAGCTAGATCTGCAAAGATGACCAGATAAAATAAAAATTTTGAATGAAGAATAATGTTAATTTTGAAATGATGTTCGTTTTCATTTCTATCATGTTTTACTTTCTTACCATGATCATCATTATAAATCAATTCACCAAGAAGTGAAGCCCACTTTCCTCCAAAGCAAACTTCATTGTTTCCCTTAAACTGTCTTCTCTCATCTTTTTGTAAAGATATTTAGACATTTGCTTGTTACCATACTTGACAGCCACAAAAAGTGGAAATGGATAGGCTTTGTCGTCACACGCTATTAGCAGTGTCTTATTGTTCATTTCCACCAGTTCCTTAGCAATATCCTGAAAATCCCCTAAAGCAGCAATGTATAAAGCTGTTTTGCCCTGTATGTCCTGCTTTTTTAGGATCATATGCTTGTTCTTTTCCTTCAGTTCTGCTAACAACTTCATTGCAATTCTCTTCTTCCTTTCCTTTAATGCAACATGAAGTGCTGTGTATCCATCCTTTGTAATCTTGCTAGTCAAAGCTTCTGGATTTTTTTGGAGGAAATCCTTAATATTCAACTTGATCAGCTCAAGAAGATGTTGTTTCATGAGCCTGCAGTTTTGATTGGAGTCAGTTTCCAGAATGCTCACGTTAAGCTTTATCAGGCATGGAACGAGCATGACAAAGTGTGTTATCTCCAACATGCGCTTTATCTCTGGTTTATTCAACAAGTCAGTCCTCCACCTCTGGTAGCCATTTTCTACTGAGTTTAAAATTGTTTCAGTGTCTGCTGCTGTAGAATTCATTTTTCTTAGACAGACCAGACCCTACCCAGCAAAAACATTAAATTGTCAACAACACAACAAGACCACAGAACTCAAGCTATAGATTCACTTAAATAAAATTCCAGCATAGGGAGACCACCAAGACATCTTATACCTCATCAGAATACAAAGAACTAGATTCAAAGGTAGTTCATTAGCATTGTAAGTAACAATAATTAGGAAATCTTAGAGCATTTCAACATGCATCATCATCATCATCTTTTCAATGAATTTCAATTGAATCGGAAACCAATCAATACAGTTCGTCCCAAGTTGAACTTTGTGACTAAGTTCTAGGCTTTACAGCTTTTTCTTTTCAAACGCACACTTTTTTTTTGTTTGTTTGTTTGTTTGTAACCAAACTAATGCTCATGCTTTATCCAGAGAGGCATTTCACTGACTTCCTACATGGGAGAAGGTAATGCTAGACTGATTTTTCTTCAATAATAATTTCAAAATTATTTCAATAGAAAATGAAAACCTTTTGGTAAAGTAAAATTTTGTTTTAAAAGGAAAAGCAAGAATACAATGACGTCTGCTTTGAAACACAAGGTTCGGGCACGGAAATTTGTTATCTAAAGAGTGAAAATGACCAAACTCTCAAACATGCACTTAATAAGCTAATCCAACTAGTTGTCCTAGAAACCTATTTCATCCATTACTTCTCAATTCCTTCATAAACAAGAGCATGGCCAGACAGAGAAACTCAAGAAGGGACTCGACTTCCGTTTCTTAAAAGTGTGAAAATATATTTTTTAAAAGTGAAAGATAGAGATCAAATCTCGGTTGAGATGCCAACTATTCCCTGCAGGTGCTATGCATTAATTACATAGCATCCAAACAATTTCCCTTGAGAAAAGCTACAAACAGTATTTTACTTAACATGACTTTGGCCATAAAGAATAGATGATTATTTAGCCCAAGAACTCATCAAAACTGACATATTATTGAGAAACCCCATTGATCAAAAGAAGATGGATAAGATTTCATTAACACAAAACTATTTTATATAGAAAACCTGCCGAAAATAAAATGGAGAACCAGGTTACATGTCTGTTTACCTGTTAGAGAATAGATAGCGAGAGCGAGAGAGAGCTAAACCAGTATCTAATGTGGAGTGAAGACGGAAGAGAGCTGCAACTTCTCTGCTTCTCTATTCCTACTTCTTAGAGAGAGAGAGAGAGGGCTGGTTTACGTATTAGAGAGCTGCAACTACTCTGCTTCTCTGTTCCTACTTCTTAGCATTCTAATTACACTTGCTGTGTAAAAATGGCGGATAAAATCAGAACATGACACATATATGGGACTGAGAGAAAATCAATGGGTTAGCTAGGCGTGCCAAATATCAAAATATATACAGACCTAAGTTTAGAAGTCTTTTTTTTTTTTCTTCTAAATTTATGGAACGTTAGTTTATTTCACGAGGAAAAAATTGAAGCGAGTCTAAAATTCGATGATAGTGATGGGTTACCTAACACTGACAACGTTGATAATGATCCGAACTGATAATGAAAAACAAGACTTTCACTAGAAGACAGGTAGACTGACCGGGGCGAAAAAAAAAAACCCAGTAATTTATTATTTTGTTGTTTTTTTTTGGGTAAGAATTTAAATCTTGTTAACTTGCGCCAAGATTTTTATAACACAACGCATTTTTCTGATGCATCTCTTATAAATAAGTTATTAAAACCGCTGCTAGAAGTGTTTCTTTACTTCACCCAAAAAAAAAAAAATGTTGGTTTACGCCACCAATTAATGCTAATCTCAGGCACCTTCAGGGACTCTTAACCAACGGATGAATGTGGTGGGATGGAGCATGGATTGCAGTCGATGGATATATAATGAGGATATACATGAAGGAACACTTGTGGACTGCAGAAAGAAATCAAAGCTGTGCAAGATTTTGAAATTCAAGTAAGACAAGTCTGGAGTAATCAGTGAATACTAACACAAATCCTACCTAAACTCAACACAACCTTTTGGACTCTGTCTGTAATAAATAAATTATTACATTTAGCTAACATAACACTAGCGATCAAGTTTGATGTATTCCATTCCCTGAGCTTCAGAAATGGTTCATTAATCTAGCACTAATTAGCTACCCATGTAGGCTCTGAAGATATTGACCTACAATCCTATTTATGTAACTACTTTTAAGTAATATAACTTTTTCTTCTTTTTATCAAAAAAAAAAAAAAAAAAGAAACTAATGCTAATTTAGAAATATCACTGGTGATGCCTTTTTGTATATCATAATTCGTAAACGGTGAAGGCGAAAAGAATCTCACTAAGCCATGTGAGCAAGAATTTTAACAAAATATTAAGACTAACACTGATATGCACTAGGCCCTACTTTAGCATAAAAATGTATCAATCTTTTTTTTTTTTTCATATTTTTACTCTTAACTGGTTCTTTTCAGACCAAAAGTTCAAACTTGATTTCCCACCAAATGCAAAATAATTCCTTGTAAATGCTATACTATTGCGAGACTCCAAGATAGAAAATTTTATATGACTTAATCACTCTCTTTCTTTTCTTTTTCTTTTTGTTAAAAAACAAATGACTTGAGAACTCATTCATGAGTCGTCTATGAATCATAAGTACACACGCAAGCCGATTATCCAACATTTGCAATCCGTTTATTCAAACTTCACTAGCCAGCAAATCAATACTATTCAATGATTTTCACTTCCTACCCTGGTGCATGATGAATTGATGATCCATTTATTTCAAGATCATTCCACATATTAGGATCCTGTTGTCATATTGATATGGAGAAAATATGATCGAACCGGGTTCATACTTGGTTTGATCCTCGACTCCGGTCGAGACAGAAGGAATTGACTTGCTCCCAAGCGAACCGAATCCGTAAGATGGCTTGCTGAGGAAGAAAACTTATTCAGCTACAAGCACGCCCTAATCCAACTTATGGATTAGGTTAATTACCCTAATGATGGCAGACTCAAATTGACGGCTGCGGCTAATCATTATCGAATGGATAATCATCGCATAACCTAAAGGTTATCTCAGGAGTCCTCTACTAGTCCAAACTAGTAGAAGTCTATCACTCAACGGATCTAACTGTTAAAATCCAACGACTACCCGAGGAAGGCTCAAGTGCATCCAACGAAGGAGATTCGAAGGTACACTCTATATAAACCTCACTACCATACGAGGTGAGGGACTCAGATTCAAATACACACTGGTAGACATAAACTATCAGAGGCTTACGATCTAGATCACCTTTCCCAGTTCTTCATTCCTTAGCTCTGTGCTTCTAGCAGAGCCGTTTGTGATTAAGTTCATCAACTGACTTAGCCTTCAGAGGTGGAGTCCCGACCCCCGCGATCGGGCTACATCTGACGCTTTCGTTTTGCAGGTCATCACGAGGAGATCTAAGGGCCGAGCAAATTTTGGACGCATCACATACAATGAAAACACATCATTGCAAAATGTTAGTTTACTCCTATGAGATAATCCTAATCCTAAGTCATTGATGAAATAGCCTAATACTAGCTAATTAAACACATATGATACTATACATAAGGGTAATTTTTATTTGAACTCCTAAGTTTTGATCTATGTTATTTTTTGTTTTAAAAAAAATGAAATTTTGCATTAGCCTCCGCTGTGATTTTCATAACAACTAATTAAGTATACATCATAATTTTTTGACCAAAATACCCTTATTGTGCAGGAGTTAGGTTTATACCATATATGCCCATTTCAATCTAACGACTTATATTAAAAATGTGGACTATGGTTGTAATTATAACCTTTTCTATTTTATAACCAAGTGTCTTATAATCTCAAATTTACAAAATTATGCCCTTTGCTGGAGCTCAATGAAAGCCCCATTCCCATCTCACAAGAAAACATCGATGGGCTAGAATTTTCTTTCGACCACTTGGAAGGTTTTGGTGTCAGAAGAAGATTTGTACATTCAAAAATTGATGATAGTAATTAATGGGCTAACGGCTAACTATATTTTAATATATGGTGTGAAAGAGATATAAATTATTAAATTAGGAGACTATAGTCTATAGCTAGGAAACAAGAAGACTTCTTTTTTTGATTTGCCACCCCGGTTTATAAACCGGTGTTCAACCCGCGTCGCATACTTGGCTGTGGTGGGTGAGTCTCCCAGCGGGGAGTTTTTGCATCCACAAGGATTCGATATCAAAACATTGCTTAAGTGAACCAAACTGCTTACCACTTGGACCAACCCCGTTGGTGGAAACAAAAAAACTTCTAGTAATAGTAACAATGGTTATACAAACCCCAAGGGTTGTCTAGTCGGCAGAAATCTCTTCTCGGAAGAAATCACTCTAATTCTCTCGGTCGGTGAACCACCACCCTCTGAAAAATCTCCCCTCTCTCTCCCGCTTTTTCTTTATGTCAAAATAATTGTCACTTTGAAGGTGAATTGGACTAATTCTATCATAATAATAATATATAATGATGATTAATGCTTATAATTTTGATAAGTGTTGTCCGTGAAAAAAATGTGATTATTAAATTAGGGAGACTTTCATTAGAAAACAAAAAGAATTGACCACTAATAGTAACTATAGTTGCGTACACGTTACAGGACGGTACAGCCGTACACGGGTACAGAGACAAGATTGGTTTTGTTTTTTTCTAAGTCAATTATGAGGGTAAGAAAACTTTTCATTCATTTCATTTGGATAGATTTCTGATTGGTCACTTTCATTTCCTTGTACGTACGTTTACTTTTTCTGGTTGACATTAACCTAGTGAAATTGTTAGTAATGAAACAACGTATCAAAAGTTGTAAGGTTCTCAGTAGCCACTAGATCGACGCCATAACAGTACTAGAGCCTAGAGGCAGCTATATCAGAGTAGGAAGCAGCAGCACGTGAAATGCTTCACCACGTCATGTACCTCAGTCACAAGTTCACAACACGCCACTCCACTACTCTCTCCATTCATGTCAATCAATTCAATTTGACACCACCGTCTTCATCTTCCATGACACGTTTTTCCACCCCCACTTGGCGCTTCTTCAACAACAACATCAAACTCAGCCGAACCTAACATAGAACCCCCTGGCCCACACACCAATTGACTCATTCCAACACACTACCTCATTAGATTTGTATTTGCAGCAGTGGGGTGTATTTGTAAATAATTTTTTTAATTTTACGTTCAAGATCTAACTTTTTATAAATTTACAAAATAAGTTCTTGGATTTACCGATCCCAAACACCCTTCTCAGATTCCTGCAACAACTATCCATTAAAGACCTTCACTCCAGATGAAAATGAACGGATAAAATAAACAGATGGGGAATCGTTTTCCTCCAACACCTGGGATTCGGTTTACCTTCTCACCATTTTGAGTGAACCCAATGTTTGAGAAATTTCTTCACAGTTTAATTTAATTTACAGGTGCCCTAATCATGGCCACTAGCATCTTCACCGCCTTGGTTCTCTTTCTTCTTGGAGCCACCGGCCTCATGTCTTTCTTCTACCGATTCATCCTTTACCCGTTTGCGCCGTTCTGCTTTTTCAATGTCTCAATGTCTCTCTCCTTAAGAGAAAATTTCAAAAAAATAATAATTGGTGGAGCAGCGTTGATATTTCATACACGGAAAAAGAGGATTGCAAGAAAAAATTTAAAAAATTGGAAAATAGAAAAGAAAATTTCAACAGGTAATGGAGCTTTGCCCACCGTCGTTGTTATGTGGATTTCATTCATGAACGTCATCAGCCTATGCCTTCAGAGAAATTCAACTACGCCTTCCCCACCGTCGTGCGGTTTTGAGTACGCACAGAATCAGAATTGAACACTGGGAGATCGAATACACGTGGGTCAATGTGGGTCCCATCTTAAAATATTTTATTATATCTAGACGTCATAGTAAAAATTTAGATAGATTAATAAGACTAAAATATAGATAACACAATTATAAATAAATTATAAAAAATATATTAAGATAAAGTAGTGACTAAAATTGTAAGAGAAAAACTTAAAAATTGTGAAAAAGAAATTGTGGGAGAAATTAGAAGGAAAAAAAATATATAGATTTGAGGTCTATTATCTAGATATGGGATACACACTCAATTTATTATAAATTAATTTAAAATATCAATGATTATGATTAGATATAATAATATTAATGGTAGAAATTTAAACATCCAATTAATAAAATTTAAAATTTAAATTGCTATTAGTAAGAATCGAAACTGGATGAGAAAGTCAAATGATTCAAAAATAAAATTAAATGATTAGGATTAGACATGATAAAATTGATGGCTGAAATTTTAGGAGAAAGTTTAAGGATTAAAAAAAAAATCAATGATTATAATTAAATCTGATAAAATCAAACTAAATATAAATTGCTATTAGTAGAATCAAAATTTTAGAAGACAAAATGAACAACGAAATAAAAATATAAAAAATAAAATTATGCTATATGAAAAGGATACTAGAAAAATCGTGAGTGAGAGAGAGAGAAGAATAATCGAAAAATAGAGAGCGAATACCTAATAACTGCGGAGAAGATTTAGGAAAATTTTAATGTTTGTTAATTACTCCATATTTTCTGAGACGTGTGAGAAAAGAGAGAGGAGATTCACGGAAAAATAAATAGGAATGAGAACATATAGGGAGAAATTCATGGATTGTGAATTTGTTTTTAATTAGAATTTAACCTTTTATTTCTTAAAACTTGGAGTTTAATGATAACTATTAGATAATGATTAAGAATGACATTTGTACCCATATATTTATCTTAAATTTTTATTTTAATTTTTGGAGGGAGGCCAAATAGTGGTATTTCACATGTAAGGTGATAAACATGAGGAAAAAAATATAGGGTTATTTGAAATTTTAAAAAAATCGGGGGCCATGGCCCCTGGCCTCAATGTGGCTCGGCCACTAGTTCTAAGGCTTCCTTCAAGCTGTAGTCCTTCTTCATTATCTCTTGTCTGTGATTACCGTTTGATGAAAATGATATGATAAATAGGAGTACCGTAAATTACTGAGCTTGTATGTCTTTCTTCATTACTTGCTAGCTGTTCCCTAACTCAGAAAGATATAATTGCTGTTCCCTAACTCAGAAAGATATAATTTTTTTTTTTTTTGGTATTTGAGGCTTTTTGCGCACCTCGATTACATTTTCAGAGGGTGCTTTGTTATCCGCAAAGATCGAATCCATGACCTCTCCACTAAGAAGGATGGATCTTACCACTCTACTAACCGTGCATTGACCAAAAGGATATAATTTATAAATTTGAAATCCAAAATGAATTAATTACCTGGCAAAAATCCCGGCAAATTAAAAGCAACTTTAACACTAAAGTAAAATCGAGAAACTTCCGCGTCAGCACTCTACATTAATGTCGAAGGGTATTCTCGTAATCGTTCATACTCATGTTCATATCCGCTCCTGTACCGGCACCCTATCGTTAGCTCCAGTTGATTGTTGGATTTTGGGAAAATTACTTGATTAGCTAGTTTTAAGTTTTCATTTACAAAAGTAACCATTAGCTAGTTTTAAGTTTTCATTTACAAAAGTAACCATTCAAAGTTTCATTTAACAAAACTGGCTAAAACTGAGTTTGGATTTACAAAATTAGCCAAAATAGTGATTTTTCGTCCATTTGGACATTTTTACCCCTATATTAGTATTTTAGGGGTAAAAATGTCCAAAGGGAATGAAAAATTAATGATTTTTTTCCTTTTGAACAAAATAATGATTTTTCCTTTTTAATGTGGTTAATCTTAGGGATTAAAAATGTCAAAGGAATGAAAATTTACTATTTTAGCTAGTTTTGTAAACCTAAACTTAATTTTTGCCAGTTTTGTTAAGTGAAACATTGAGTGGTTATTTTTGTAAAAGAAAACCTAAAAGTGGCTAATCATGTAATTTTCCTTTGAATTTTCGACATCTGAATCATTCTAATTAATGGTCAAAATTATTTTGTTTGAAAAATAAAAAAGCAAAGAGGAGAATTAAAATTATCCAAGTGTCAAGAATCCAACGTCCAATTGGAACTAACAGGAGAATAGGAGAATGGTGTACTGGAGCAGATAAAAATCCCTTAGCTCATCTGACTTTCGATTAAGCAAGTCTATATGGATAAGCACTGAGACAATATCCTGGGTCATTCACGGTTCAGATCAAAAGGAAGATGGGAGACGAATCGCTGGTCAGCTGCAACAACCAAGAAGAGTGGGAGCATTACTTGGGCGAAAACAGCCTGGTTAACACTCTTTTTATGTTACTTTCTGAATTATGTTTTATGAATTCGAATCCCTTTTTTATTGCTTGATTAATGATGCTGATTTTATTGTGGGGGTTTGTGTTATTTCTACTAGTTTTGTTGCAGCTTCAATTGATCTGGTTTCTCTTTCTTTTATGGTGTTTTTTTTTATGCGGCTCTGAATTCCACTTTGTATTCCGTGAATGATATTTCTGCTTTTGGGTTTTATGAGGGTTCCATGTCTAGTTGATGGTTTCCCCTGCTTTTGGGTTTTATGAGAGTTCCATGTCTAGTTGATGGTTTCCCCTGCTTTTGGGTTTTATGAGATTTCCATGTGTAGTTGATGGTTTCCCCTGCTTTTGGGTTTTATGAGAGTTCCATGTGTAGTTGATGGTTTCCCCTGCTTTTGGGTTTTATGAGAGTTCCATGTCTGGTTGATGGTTTCCCCTGCTTTTGGGTTTTATGAGGGTTCCATATCTAGTTGATGGTTTCCCCTGTTCTGTAACTTTAGAAAGAGGTTAAAGGGGATTTTCTTTCTGGATCCCAAATCATTTTAAACCTGAATTCTTTGAAGCCTAAAAAATCTGAAGAAGGCCTCAACTTGCATGCCAGTCCAAGATCTGATTTTTGTGGATCAACATCATATGTAACCCTGGTTAAATTGGTCATGGAACCCTCATATTGGTGGAAGCTAGAAGTTTGATTAGAAGATCTGGATTCCTATCCACACAATTGGCAGAGGAAAACCCTATAACTGTGTAGTTTGAATCTAATAATCTAAGACATCTTTGCCCACTGACTAAGTAAGTCGAGGGCAGAAATGCAATAACTACGCAGGGCTATTAGTGGTTGATTCTGGGGGCTTGGGAAATATACTAGTGAAAAGATGCTTCACAATTGTTCATTTTCACAACCCAAACCCCATAAAAAAGAATAGAATTGTTTGAAAAGGTAAAATATGTTTCTCTTCAGGAAGAATGGGAAAAGCCCGGACAATTATGGGCAATAAGTTGAGAAGGGCAAACAAATTTGAACTTTAATGATCCTGGAATTTCCCTTGTGTACCAAAAAAAAAAAAAAAAAGGATGGAAAAGCCCAGACAATTGTGGGCAATAAGTTGAGAAGGGCAAACAATTTTGAACTTTAACGATCCTGGAATTTCCCTTATGTGCCAAAAGTGTCTTTCCTTATGTCTGTAATTGCAGAGGGTGCCAAGTGTCTTCCTAGCATGAATGTGCTGGTAAACTTTCTTATGATTTGAATTAGTGTTAATTTGAAAAGTTTGTTTTGACAAAGTTCAAGTGCTAAAATGAAAACCTTTTTCTCAATAGAATATTTTGGCAATATTTATTCATACCTTCAGGGGCAACTTCCTCTGTAGAGCAGAAGTGTGGATACCAATATGAATTTAAGGTACAACCCCTTGCAAAAATGCGAACATGCTTGATATATTGATTCTTAAGGAGAACTGTAAAATTTAGTCTACTGTCAACCACAAACCGCCTGAGATTTTGAGTCAGTTGATTTGTGTACTGGAATATAGAATTTAAAGTATTCTAAATGCATGTAACCCATCCTACCACCTCTTTCTTTCTTTTTCTTTTTAGAAAGGGCAGATTATCCTTCAATCAAGGTTATTTGACAACCCGAGGATGTGGAAACTAAAAGAAGGTTATCTAATTTGTATCTATGGTGTCTACTGACCTTACCAACTCATAATGCTCTGGGTCTGGTCTGGATGGACAATCTCTAGTGCAATTGGAAGAAAACTGCTGCTTAATTTATATGTTTAGCAAGAACAGGGGCTGGCTTTTGGCTGTCACAGGCAGCTTGTTTGACTCTCAAGTTTGTTTGAGCATGTTGTCTATGGCATCGTCTGGTTGAATTTTAGTTTCCAGTGCAATTGTGCATTTTTAGAGTGAGAATAATGATTTCAGACTTCTATGAAAAAGTAAAATTATTTTTGAAACATTTGGACTGTTGAAGGTGTTGAGGTCTCACTGTTGGCAGAATGTCCAACCATGAGTGTTTTTCACAATAGCAGTTTAAGTAGGATTAGTGGTTTAGAGTCCTGTTTGTTGTATTCTGTTCCTTATTGTTTCTTACCCTAATTATGTTTCTTTCTTTGGCTTATTAATAAACACAAACACAAGGTGATCATATTCATACTGAAGCTGTCATTAGTTTAATTATTTTTCCTTCTTCTTCTTCTTAGGGGTTTTTACTTTTTACGTTAAAGCGCCTGCTTTAGCAGGAGAGTTGATTATTTACACAAAACTCACCCCTCCTCATTCTGGTCTCCATCTTCTCTTTTCTCTTCTTTCTCTTCACTGTCTTTTCGGGTTCTCTTGCTTCACCTGCTGTGATATGGTATCAGAGCTGTAATCTTGCCCTCCTTGAAGACTCCAATCTTTTACTAAGGCTCTTCCTAGATGTGCGTATTGGAAGTGTTGTTCTAAGCTGCAGATGTGCAACTTTTATCATCCAACTTGGGGGGGTGAGTATAACTGTCGAGGTTAATGGTTGGGGGAACGTCTAGTTTAGTCTTAGTAGGATTTGTGTTTTTGAGTGTTTAGTCCTATTTTTTTTACTTCATTGTTCCCTAGAGTGATGAATCTTCCTTCTTTGGCTTCTATATAAAATCGACCCCCAACAATAGAATTCACTCTAATTCTACCAGTATGTTTAGTTCGTCTTCCTTCTCTCTTTCGGAATTTGGTATTTTCACTATTAGATGGACAGTTGAGGTAAAAAGGAAAAAACATATACATTGAGTTGGAAGAGATGGGGGTCTCAATCATAAAAAAAGGTGTTATAGAGGATGATGTTTCTCAAAGAATTAAGATAGGGTGGATGAACTGGAGAGGTATGTCCGGGATCTTGTGTGATCAATGTATGCCTTCAAATCTCAAAGTAAAATTCTGCAAGACTGTCTTATGGCCAGCTATGATGTATGGGGTAGAATGTTGGGCTGTTAAAAATCATCATAGATAAACACAATGTAGTAGATTTGAGGATGCTAAGATGGATGAGTGGCAAATCTAGGAATGACAAGATAAGGAATGATCATATTAGAGCACGACCATGTTTAACGGAAGCTTGTAAATGCCCCTACTTGAAGAAGTGATTTAATCCAGGTTGAAGGAATTAGATGAGCTAGAGGTAGACCTAAGATAATCTTAAGCCCTTAAGATAAGTGGCGAGAAAAGATATGCATAGCTTAGGCCTTGTATCTATTATGGCACAAACAGAGCTAATTGGAAGGCTAGAATCCACGTAGCCGACCCTATTTAGTTGGGGCATGGCTTATTGTTGTTCTTGTTTGTGAGTTTTGGGGAGGTGCTTGGAAACTGTTGAGGTGGACCATTAATCTAATCATCAAACCAATATTTCCCTTGTTGCATCAAATGAATTCAAAATTTATATAACTTTTTGTTCATGTATCTAACCTAGGCATACGACCAGCTAATTATATAATCAAAACCCATGTTTTCCAAACAATATGCAAAATATACTTTTCTTAATATGGTTATAAAGTAAATTTTGGTATCCAATTCCTCTCAATGGTTTTTAAAAGCTGATGATATTTGACCTGAT
This sequence comes from Hakea prostrata, assembly GCF_041222555.1. Taxonomy (NCBI): domain Eukaryota; kingdom Viridiplantae; phylum Streptophyta; class Magnoliopsida; order Proteales; family Proteaceae; genus Hakea; species Hakea prostrata. Next base: position 15,349 of record NW_028291219.1, read on the forward strand.
TATCTAATTCCTACATAGATAAGGGCAAACCTGGTGCCAAAGGCTTCCAAACAAGCAAGAGTCCCCTGGGTTTGGCGGGCCGGGGGGGCAATATTCCTATGCAACGTTACCCCCGACAATTTTTGTTGAGAGGCTGTTTAGATGCCTTGACATAAGTCCACAACCCTGGTCGACCGACCATTGCACCAATAACTGCCCTTAATTCATACATAAGATCTTTTTTTACTAGTGAATTTTACCAGTCAAAAAATGGAATTGCTTAATACATGGTAGATCATTTAATTGATTTTGCCTTTGAACCAAAGTACTCTGATGACTGAAAATACACAGGAGAAAAGTCAGTAGATAGTTTCTATATGGATGAAATTGGCCACAAAATTTTGTGATGTAGACAACTGAAGGTAGTAGTCTCAGGAATGGCTTCCTTGTCAAATTTCCTTGGTCAGCAAACAAGGCTTTTTCTAGTTTGAGAGAGGGGCATGGTTTTGAAGAACTCAATCCACTTAATATCTTTGGCCAAAAAAATCCATTGAATATCCAGTGGAAAAGGTATTAACCCACGGTGTAGTTAAACTAGAGGTAAATGCATCAACACATTGGTCATCAGATCCTACTTGATCTCTCATGTGGCATGAAATAGCCTCAGAGCAAGGAGCTTTCCTTTCAAAGATTTGACTTGTCTCGGTGGAAACAAGAGACCATCCTTTAGCACCTGCTGCAACAAGCACCAGCTTAACTTGGGTTTCTCAACAAAACATAAATTCTGTGCAGGTGGTTGCTTGTTTTATCACTTCCAATTCTCCATCCAGGGAACTTATCCAGACAATAAAAGCCCTGGCGCCAAGATATGCTATTGGCAAGCCAAAGGATGCTACCGGCAATTCGTTGGGAGGCGGTGGTAGTAGTAAGGCAGCTATTGGCAAGCCAAAGGATGCTACCAGCAATTCATTGGGAGGCGGCAGTAGTAGTAAGGCAGCAAGAGACTCTACTGCAAAGACTCCAGAATATGCTACTGTGAAATTCCTCCAGGTGGATGTGAACAACTTCAAGGTGAATAAAGATCCCAGTCCCATACATCTTACAGTTCTTCGTTCAATTTAATGTGTTAACATAGTCATTTGTTGGACCTTTTGGTAACATGGTCGTTGGAATGTATTTTTTGCAGCCTAGGCGCGACGAAGATTTTATAGTGACTGAAGTTCCGTCTGTAATGTTTGTGAAAAAGAACAAAAGAATGTTCCGTGATTATAAGGATCTTAATGCTCAGAAATTGGAGGAGCAAATCAAGAAGTTTGTTGAGGAGGCAGCTGCGAAATAAAGCCTTCTGTTGAGGTTGGTGATTCTAATAAAGCATTCTGTTGAGGTTGGTGGTTTCTGTTGTTTACGCTGCAGAGTAGTTTGGAAATGCAACCGGTGACTGAATGATCTATTGTGACTGTAAATTTTTCTTCTCGTGTAGGGTGGTGGTGGTTTTTTTTTTTTTTTTTTTTTTTTTTTTTTTTGTACCAAAGATAAGAAACAACTGCACGGAATGAAAATTAGATACTCCACACACACTCTTATTGGTTTTCACACTCTGTGTATGAGTGACATAACCAAACAACAGTATCCCATCCCCCTTCTGTTCCCTGGCCTTTGCATTTTCTAACCATTGCTTACTGCTATTCCCGAGTTCAAGGATTTGGAAGCTCGGAATCCAGAGGAGGGGAGGGAGATCGCAGTTAGAAGGAACGTTGCATACAATGACCATTAAGCCATGACTTCTAACAAACACAAGCTGTGTATAACCAGGGTGTGAAGCTCAGATGCCGAGAAGAGGTGTGTGCTCACTTAAGCACCTTCAAAGCCTGCTAATCGGAAATTGACCTTGTAAATATCATTACATTCTCAATTTGTTCGTCCTTTGTATAATGCAAATCAAATACCAGATTAGAAGAGAGACAAAGCCCAAGATGCAAACCAAGTGCCTGATTAGAAGAGAACCGATGAACTTCTCAAAGAGAGAACCATTCGTAGTGTTTCGAAGAGAAAGTGACCCAGATTTCGAGTTCCAGGGAGGGGGAGAGAGGAACAAGTTCCAGGGAGGAGGAGAGAGGAACAAGCCTTCGACTACAAAAACACAAACCTGAGTGACATTAGAGAAGCTCCGGTTCTGAAATATTTGGATCACTCGCTCCTTTTTGTTTCTGTTCCCTCGACACAGCATGTTTTTACAAAAGCGTTCTCGGGATTGCAGTGTTCTTAAAGAGAAAAAGAATGACCGTTTCACCTAGCGTTTGTTACCCGTTCTTTCATTTTTGGAGCAGAGAATTGTCAGAAACGTGCTCGAAAACATTATCAAACGCGCTCTAAGAAAAATTATGGCACAGGTGGGGTTGCCGTTTGCTAGATGGTTTTCTGATAGAAACTCTCTCTCTATATCGTTATCAGATTCCACCAGTATATGTTGGAAGCCCATTTAAATTGTCTGCAATTTCACCAAATTCCCCCAAGAAGAAAAACCAAAGAAATGAAATCAAAAAAAATCTCATGATTATAGTATTGACAGATTTGTAGATTACGACATAAACAATAACTTAATGACTGCTAAAACTTCGGATTTTTGGGAAGTAAAACAAATTATCGCTAGAGTTTCTAAGACTGCGGGTTTTTATCACTGCACTGAAAAACTAAGTGGAACCATTAAACGATAAGTATTTCCTTTGAGGAGCATAGAGCTTTCTTATCCTTTAATGTCGTTATGTTATTCTCTGTCGTCCTCCACCAGCGGTAACTGGAATGTGCTACTGCCACTCCATTAGGACCATCAGGCCCAGCACTCAAAGCCTTTGATGAAATTCTGGAGCTGCTCCATGTTGTAGGTTTCTTTACTGGTAAGTGGCTCCAAAAAAAAAAAAGGGGGTTGGGTGGGCAAGGAACGAATTTCGGCGGGGCGCCATGGGCGAACAAGACGATTGGCGTTTCCCGAAAATTTCCGAAATATAAAACCCCGGGAAAAAAAAAAAAAAAAAGATTGTTGGCAAAATGTGTTGGGGAAGTGGAAAAGCATTAAATGTTGATTGACAAAAGAAGGAGCACCCGTGGATGGTTAACAAAAGCCCATCCTGATTTCCTTTTTTTATCTAAGCCTATATTCATTCCCCCCCCAAGGAGTTCCGTCAATTTGTGTCCTTTTTCGGGGGGAGTGGTTAAAGGTTAAGGTTTTATATTATAAATAACCTCTTGAGTCCCCGTAGCCGTCATACGATACATTTGGGTTTGAGATTGTTTCCACAAACACTCAAACAAACGAAGGATTCCGAAGAGTGAAAGGCTACGAAACATTACCATATAAGCATGACTTCGAAGCCACTTGATTATTTGGACTGCAAGTCAGGGGAAAGGATGGACATTTTCTATAGAGTAAAAAATAACCCAATCAAGAAGAAAAAATACTTGAGAAAATACTTTTTCATTACTTTTCAACTATAGCTATTACGGTATTTATAGGAGTGACAAATGTTTATAAACACAACATGTGTCACTATATCTCAACATCCCCCAAACTAGGCGGAGACTTATTTTGTAACATAAACCCTGAAACTCGCAGAGAGGGGTTTGGTGAAAATATCTACCAATTGATGTTTGGAGGAGACAAAACGAGTCACTAAATGACTGAGTGCCACCTTCTCCCGAACAAAATGATAATCCAACTCAAGATATTTGGTACGAACTAGAAAAACAAGATTAATAGTCATATGAAGAGCACTCATATTATCACAATAAAGAATAGTAGAGGAATACTGATGTCCTGAAGCAAGAAACTAAACCATGTAAATTCAGCTGTGGTAGTAGCCCTCGTCTTATATTCGGCTTTAGTGCTGAATCGAGAAACAGTTGATTGCTTCATAGTACCTCGTTGTTGATAGTCTAGTAGTAGGACATCCAGCCCAGTCGGCATCGGAATAACCACATAATTGGAAAGAAACTATGCTCATGAATACGAAGACCATAGTTAAGAGTATCCTTAACATAGCAAAGTATATGCTTGAGCAACACAAAATCTCTCTGTGAAGGACTATGCATGACTTGGCATACTGAATTAACCACATATGATAAGTCAGGTCTTGTCATGGTAAGATATTGAAGGCCTCCTACGAGGCTACGGAATAAAGTAACATTTAGATAAGCACTTGTGTCACCAGAAAATGAAAAACGAGCCACCATAGGGGTTGTCATGGGTTTTACATCCTCTAAGTGGGCTCGGTGTAACAAATCTAGTGCAAAATTTTCTTATGAGAGAAAAAGCCCATCAGAGGTTTTGGATACTTGCATTCCAAGAAAATAATGTAAACTGCCCAGGTTTCTAATTGCAAAAGGATCTCCAAGGCGGATAACAAAGTCCATAAGAAAATCTGAATTATTCTCTGTTAAACACTATGTCATATTAAAATCTATATTATTAAAGATCAACTACTGACTTTTGTATATTCACAGGAGAAAATTTAGTGTCTTGGAGAAGTGAAAAACAAAATATTGTCGCTCGTTCTAGTGTAGAAACAGAGTACAGAGCAATGGTGTCCGCAACTAGTAAATTAATTTGGATGGGTATCCTACTTCAAGAATTGGAGGTGAGAAGTTCTAAAAAATCCCATGAAGTTGTTCTGTAACAATCAAGCGGCTATAATATGGTGTTTCATGAAAGAACTAAACACATTGAAGTTGATTGTTATTTTGTTTGTGAGAAGGTTCATGATGGAACTATAGAAACCCCTTAGATAAGAAGTGAAAATCAGCTTGCAGATGTCTTCACCAAAGCCTTGTCAAATGAATCGTTTCAAGTTGCGTTGAGCAAGTTGACCTCAGATGATGTCTTCGATCCAACTTGAGAGGGAGTGTTATGAATGTAACTTACTAGTCTCTTTATAGAGTTAGTCTCCCAACTCGAGACTAGCAAAGAAGGGGAGTCATATTATAATTTAATTTATTGTGGAACTCTTATTATTTTCTATTTAAATATAATGAAACCTCACCCAAAAAATAAGTTGATTGGAGTTTTCTTACCGTGGATGTAGGCTTCACAATGAATACCGAACAACATTAATTCTTGTGTTCTTGTATGTGAAGGTTTATATAAAATTAATAGTGAGCATATTTTGGGGCTAGGAATCTTGGCTGTTAGGCAATGGGAATTCCAGTTGCCAAACTAGCACTATACACAACACTTGGAGGTGTACATCATCATTGGTGTTTTGCTTATTACCATTGATGTCGGAACAAACAATAATGTAATCAACTACAAGAGAATTGCAAGATAGGATTTTTTTTTGTACAAGGTTTTGATGGACTAGGTATATGTTACTGAGATTTAGTCAGACTCAACCGACTTGAACCAAGTCGACAATATTACTTTATCAGGTTTTGTTCCAAGTTGTTTGATTGCGCACACGAACTAACTTGATCTAACTAAGCTCGAAATTGCTAATGGTGATCTTGAATAAACTTTTGAACCTCAATCAACTTTTATCAAATTCTACTTTTTCAACATTAGCATTAGCTTCCTCAAGTAGACCATAGATATCTTTCAAAATTTGAGGTGGAACTTAAAACTAGGAGTAACTAAGAGCTGATCTGTTGTTGAGAACATATAGACTGAGGGCCCCCCGAGACGAACGTGAACCCTCTCGGGACATGATTATTCTGAAGATTCGGGAGGAATAGTGTTCTTCCTTGAGAGGCACAGAAAACCCCCTCGGGAGGAAGCTTATTAACCCCCTTGGGAGGAAGCATATTCACCTCTTCAGGGAACATGCACGGAATAAGCTCAAGAAGCCTACTTGGACTAAGTCCAAGAGTGACATTACAGATGGCCAAGTCAGAAGAGTTAGTTACAGATAACTACTCAATGAGGCCATTTCGAGAATTGGGGAGACGAGTCATCAGATAACGACTCTATCTGGTCCGACAAAGAAGGAGCCGTTATTTCGAAGATATTCCACTCACTCTTCAACTGTCGATCCAAAATTCAAGGAAGCGCCGCCTCCAGGTAACCTCTATATAAACCCACTTCCTACATGGAGAAAGGTTCGAGAAATCATTTGAGTAATTATTCATTACGTTCTTGAGAACTCTCTCAAGAACTCTTATTGTTCCCTAGGTTGACTTGGGCGTCAGAGGCGGTTCCCCGGCCAAAACTTGGTCAGACGGTTCTTGTTTTCTTTGTGAGTGCAGGCACCTCAGCTATTCCAACTTGGCTGAAGAGCTCTTAAGGTGGTCATCTCAGTATCCAGCCTTCGAAGAAGTTTTAGACGCAACATGATCAATTGATGGAAAACCATATTAAATAAAAAGGTGACTCTAATTCCAATTATTAGATATGTGTTCATCAAACCTAATTCAATTAAGAAAATATTTATTAATTTTTAATTAAGAATTGCTTGATTAGATCTGGGAAAAAAATCTTAAATTTGGTTTAGTTCATTGCTTTACATTTCATAGAGAACTTTAAATCATAAAAAATTAAATAGTAAATATCTATTAATCATTATAGAAAAATTTGAAGAATATCATTCATATCAAAACTTGTTTGAAAGCGAATGGAGTAGCATAGTTCTGATAGCAATTGTTGGATGTGCCCTTTAATCTTAGTTCAGTTAATAAAAATATTTATTAATTTTAATTAGGCAATCGATAATTAGATTCAACTAGAACCATTTGCCAGATCTCTGTTAGAATTGGTTAGATATGCGTTCACTGGACCCAATTCATTGAAAAAATGTTTATTAATTTTTAATTGCACATTGCATGATTAGATCGGTAAAGAATCTCGAATATGGTTTAATTGATTGCTTTAAATCATTAAAAAAATATATCCATTAACCATTGATGGAAAAATATGAAGAATCTTATTCATATAAAATTTGTTTGAAATCGAATGGAATAACATACCTTTGAGTATGACAGTCTATTAATTAGGGGAATTTTCTCTCTCCTCAATTGCATGTATGTATGGAACAGATAGTGAAGGCATCCTTAGGCCTATGTTTTTTTTTTTATACGAAAGAGAAAAACTATATTACTTATAAGAGCCTGTTTGGTTACATGAGTCTGGAGATTTCAAATATTTAGAGATTTCAAATCTGTAGATTTCAAATCTGTAGATTTCAAATCTGTAGATTTCAAATCTATGGAGTTATAATTTATAAAATTAGATGTTTGGTTGTGAAATGAAATCTGTGAATTCATCCTAAAAAATTATTTGATCGACGTGATTTTTGTGAATGTGGAAATGTATAGCTTTTTTGAAATCTCTGGATTTCACCCCTTACCTATAAATCTATAGATTCACATTTTTAGTGTAAAAAGGTGAATCTCTAGATTTCATGAATCTAGAGATTTTTACAACCAAACGGGTATAATTCTCAGATTCATGAATCCAGAGATTTGAAATCTCTGGATTCATGTAACCAAACAGGCCCTAAAAACAATTACACATAACATATACGGGATCATTAGCCCCAGTGTTTCCTAAGGAAGATTTTAGAGTAATACTAGTGATCCATTGTTGGACTATAAGAGAAGGAAAGTCACCAAACTTCATCTTCCTTAGGCCTATGTTGAAAAACCCTCATTACCTCTATACACGTTTTCGAAGCTTTCAACCATCATCACCACTAACGAGACTGTGGCACCTCGTTTTTAAAGGTTCTCTTTTCTCCTCTTCCAACCCATAACTCAAAAAATTGTTCATCTCCATCATATGGTTTCTCTATTGGTTGTAAAAAAAAATTAGAAGCGTGATTCCTAATCTTCGTCATGGTAGAAGAAATACAGACGAAATTTGTCACACCCCATGTGACAGTATCAAACCCGGCTTGATAACCTGTGGGTATTATTGGATTTATTATTTATTTTACTCATAATTATGTTATTATGCGGAATGGTTATGATTGTGCAGTGAATATGATCTTGTGATTGTGGATCACTCCCTTTGGTATGCCGGTACCTGCTGGGCGGATGTGACAGAGTGGTATCAGAGTTAAGGTCCACCTGTTACAATTTTAACCTCGAAGCATGATAACTAAACATCATTGGATCATAGATCTAGAAGTGACCCAATAATACTAGAGTGAATAATAAGAATCACTGAGAGTTAGAAAATAGAACTGAAATGAAACATAAAACACCAAGTTTGGATAGTATACTTGACTTCTAAGTTGAAGAAAAAACTTTTCTGAGCGTATCATCCATGAAAGGGGTGATGAGACTCAATATCAAGGGAACATTCAGCCCTGGATACATTGGACCATATGAGACCATTGAAAAGGTTGGACCACTTGCATATTGATTAGCTTTACCATCTCATTGGCTGGTGTATATGATGTGTTCCATGTATCAATGTTGTGGGAATGTGTGGAGAATCTAGAATACCTTCTACAGTAAGAACCCAAAGGTCTAGGTATGGATCTCACCAATGAAGAAGAACCAACATAAATATTGGATCGAAGGATCAACAGTTGCGTAATCGGACCATATCCTTGGTTAAGAACTACGATGGAGGAATCACACCCCAAGGAAGCATCTTGGGAGAAGGATAATGAAATGAAAGCAAAATATCCTTATCTCTTTGGAAACCCATGTATGCTTCAATTTCAAGGATAAAATTTCTTTTTAGAGAGGGAGGACGTGAAATCCCCTATAATCCTAACCCGAAACCAATTTTTTAAGTTTGAAAACCTGAAATGCTAGTAGAAGACAGTTGTGGGTCATCCAAGTAGAGACTATTGGATTTGAACCAGAACCAATGGATATGGATGGCGAAGATGAAAAATCTGGTGTTTTATTAAGATTTGATAGAAATGGAAATTATATTAAAAACAATTAAATCCATTTATGTATCGGCTTGTATCAAATGACATGCCAACGATACTGATACATATCAGTCAAGATGAAACGATATGTGTAGATACTTTAAACCTTGATTCAAAAGACACATGCATGTCAAAACATTCTCTTGTCATATTAGCGGGGAGAAATCTTTTTCTTTTTTTTTTTTTTTTTTGGGGGGGGGGGGGGTGTGATATAAAGGCACTTTTTTTTATAGGGGATGGGGATATTAGATATGCCATAAGCAAGAGCCAAACCCGTGACCTCTTCACTAAAGGTGTTAGTCTTACCAATCAAGCAACCCTAATTGACGGTGGAGAGGAATCTTCAAGTGTAAACTGATCACTTATTTTAGTATTCCTAGTTTGCAATAGTTTGAACATAGACCTTGGCACATACAACTACAAACAAATGGATGTCAATTAATATCATTTTTGTAAACCTTGTGAAATAATATCAGTTAAAAACATTTATATGGGTTTACTGGAGACAAATTAACAATAGAAGTAATTAAATGTCTGGACTAGCTAGGACTCCATAATAGAAAACCTTACATACATTTTCATAAAGTACTTCATACAATTTTTGCTATTGTCCAAGACATGTATAATCCTATTTTTTTTTTTCCCTTTTTCCAAAGTTGGAAAGGAATGTAGTTTTTAACAAGTCCATAATTATAGTTGCAAAGCAAATCATTATTACTTCTATAAAAAACAATAGAAAGAGAAGTCCATGGACCAACAAATATAGAAACTGATGGGGCTAAACAATATGCTAGTGTAAACTAAAGAAACAAACACCAGAAGAATTTTTAACGTGGAAAAAACCCGCAAAGGAAAAAACCACAGGACCTTATCGGAGTCCACAAAAAACTTCCACTATCACTAAATGATAATAACAATGGGTATATAATCAATATCCCATCTCTAGATAACACTAGAGGAACTCAAAATCACAAGCACATCATCAAATAAATGGAATTATAGAGAGAATGGAGAAAAGTCACCAGAGAGGCTTCCCAGAAACTGTGGTAGAATGATATTCTGACCGTTGGATATGAAGAGATAGGTGCCACGACCATTCCCTTCAAATCTCACTTCATTCCTACAACGTATCATCGTCGGATTCGCCGGAGAAACCAGAAAACTCTCCCTCTTTCTTTTCTTCTCCCGCTCCGGCTCTCTCTCCCTCTTTTTCTTTTTATTTCTCTCCTCTTATGCGGCTTCTATTCTTCTTTTCTTTTTTTTTCTCATCTTTCTTATGCAGCAACCATATATATATGAGAGTGAGGCGGCAATAGGGTTTCTTTTGAAACCCTATTGCTTCACTTAAAGCTGGGCCCCACATGGCTTTAATGGGCCATGGGCTGGACTCAACAGAAACTACGTAACATGAAAATACGAATTGTCATGTAACTTGATTATTGATATTACTTCCTAGTCCACAATCAGTATGAAATCTGGCCTTATGGCACATATAGTTACACACACAAATGTGAAGTAATATTAGTTTTTACATTAATATGGGTTTAATGGAGACAAATCAGCAATAGAAATAATCATAGATCCAAATCTGCTACGGTTCTTTAATGCAAAGCATTACATGCATTTCTATTTCATTCAATTTTTGCTATTATGCAAGACATGCATGACCCTAGTTCTCCATTTCCTTTTCCAAAGGTAGAGAAGAAATTTAGTTGTTAACAAGTAGATAAGTAAGAGAGACATTGTATAAACCAATCGCCACAAGAAAAGGGGACTATAGTGGCATTTAGAATGGTATTATAACGGCGTTTTGAGAAAAGCCACTCTATGTATACCAATAAGGATGTGTGCATCCATGCCGGCATTTTTGTATAAACACCACTATTAACATAAAAATATAAATTGTAATAACCACGTAAACTGATCATCGACAATACCTCCTAGTCTGCAACCAATTTGAAGTTTAGCTTTATGGCACATACAAATGTGAAGTAATATCAGTTAAAGCATTTATATGGGTCTAATGGACACAAATCAACAATAGAATTAATCAAAGATCAAAACTTGGAAGGGTTCTTTAATGTAAAGCATTACATACATTTCTATTTTATACAATTTTTACTATTGTGTGAGACATGTGTAACCCCAATTCCCTACTTCATTTTCCAAGTTGGAAAAGAAACGTAGTTTTTAACAAGCATATAAGGGAGACACTGTATAAACAAATGTAAAATCGATATCACACATGTAACTATAATTGCAATAAACAACCACATATATTGATTATTGACTATGGACAATGATATAAACTGTAAAGCCAAAGGAAATCATCATTGCCACCATAGAGACAAATAGGTTGAGAAGTCCACAGATCAACAAATTCGACAAAGATGAGAGGAAATCTTCTTATACATAATTAGAAGTCAAGATGGTTACACTACAAGAGAAGGGGTCTTTAAGGCACTTACGATGGTGCTATAACGGTGCTCATATGTAACAACATCCTTGCATTTTATGTAAAATGTTATTATATTACTTCCTAGTTTAAGATTCGGCCTTATGACAGATATAGACATATGATTGCACATACAAAAGTGAAATAATATCAATTAAAACATTAATTTGGATTTAATGGAGATAAATTAGCAGTAGAAGTAATCAAAGATCCAACCTTGTTAAAATTCCATAATGCAATCCAATTCATACATTTCTATTGCATAAAAAAGTTATACTATCATGCTAGACATGCTTGATCCTAATTTTCCTTCTTTTTTTTTTTCCAACGGGGGGAGAAAATTAGTTCTTAACAACTCCTTGAATAAGGGAAACAATGTACGACCAAATGTGAAAATTGGTATTACACATGCAACCATAACTCCAATAGCCAACCAAATATATCGGTCATACGTATTGATATAAATTGTAACACCAAAGGAAAGCATCATTGCCGCCATAGAGAAGAATAAGTTGAGAAGTCCACGGATCAACAAGTTTGGTAAAGATGAGAGGAAATCTTCTTGTGCACAGCTAGAAGTTAGGATGGCTAGGAACATCAATGCTGAGGTGCACGAAAAACAAAGTGCCGCAGCATCAAGTATTATGAAGATTATAAAAGAAGTCCTTCGCAATAAGAGAGGGCGGCCAGTTTGGTCATTCCCACATGGTACAGTGAAGGCTGTTGCAAACATAATTGTAGTGATAAGTGTTGCAACAACTGAACACGATTGTGCTGTATTCTTTATCCAGATTTCCCCTTCTCGCCTTAAATCCTCATGCTTTGAATCAGCTAGTATTTCCTCTGGTGTTTTGTTTTCCAATAAGTTTTGGTTTTTCGTATAAATATTTGGCACCATTTTTTGCACAGCCTAAAATGAAAAAAGATAAATGAAAAATGAAAAATGTAAGCAAGCTGGAGATTAACACAATGAAGAATGAATTAATGGAGAGAGAGGGGCAATGGAAGGAGGGAAATAGAATAATAACCTGAAACCATTGTAGCTCCCGTTGTAGTTGAAGAGCAGCACCAGGGACTTTATTGCGTTTATCTTGGGAAGCCAATTTTGCAACTAAATGCAACATGTTATTATTTGACTTATCTGATAAACCTGAAAGCTCATTCTTTTGAGGGTCAAACTTGTATATGAGGTTGAAAATCTTCTCTTGGCGGTGGATGATGGCAATGTGAAAGATATTTTGATATTGATCATTGAGCCATGACACTGCTAGAGGAAGATGATCAATGACCTTGGTAACAAAATCAACATTTCCAACTTCCACAGCTTTGAAAAGTGCAGCCTTTAATGTGGGCTCCTGCGATTCCAAATCCTTAACTTTGGAAATGATTTTTTTCAATAACTCTGAAGCTTTTGAAGGAGTATCAGGATGAAACTTTCTTTTGATAACTGCAATGTTAACACATATGAATAGAATAAACTATGAAAGATCAATAAATGATTTGTAGGTTCATCTTGAATCTCTTCACTAACTAGTTTGCTGTATTTTTTATTCTTCTGATAATGGAGATACATACCCAGTGGCCTTTGAGCAAGTTCAAATAGGGGTGTCCATGTCTCCTCCTTACCAGATTTGTCTGTTGTGAGGGCTAAATCGGGGTAATCAAGGATTATGAGTGAAGCTAGATCTGCAAAGATGATCAGATTAATACAAATTTTGAATGAAGATTGTCTTGAAACGATGTTCATTTTCATTTTCTATCATGTTTGACTTTCTTACCATAATCATCATTGTAAATCAATTCACCAAGAAGTGAAGCCCACTTTCCTTTTCTTTCCTCCAAAGAAGACTTCATTGTTTCCTCTTCAATGTTTTGTCTCATCATTTCGTAAAGATATCTAGACATTTGCTTGTTACCATACTTGACAGCCACAAAAAGTGGAAATGGATAGGCTTTGTCGTCACACGCTATTAACAGTGTTTCTGTGTTCATTGCCACCAGTTCCTTAGCAATATCCAGGAAATCCCCTAAAGCAGCAATGTATAAAACCGTTTTGCCCTGTATGTCCTGCTTTTCTAGGATCCTATGCTTGTTATTTTCCTTCATATGCTTGTAATTTTCCTTCAGTTTTGCTAACAGCTTCATTGCAATTCTCTTCTTCCTTTCCTTTAATGCAACATGAAGAGCTGTGTATCCATCCTTTGTAATCTTGGCAGTCAAAGCTACTGGATATTTTTTGAGGAATTTCTCAATTTTCACCAAATCATCCTTGAGAATAGCATCATAAAAGGATCCACACCACGTGTACTTTTTGTCTACCCTTTCCCCTGCATGCATGCAAGGTGGAATTTATCTTTTATTATTATATTTTTTTTAATAAAAAAGCCAACTTTATAAGAAATAATAAAAGAAAATAAGGAATTAAAGACATTAAAAGAATTAAAAACAGTTAAACCTGCAAAGTCAGTTGCCCCCATGCATGTATAATAGAGATAACAAATTTAAGGATTTATTTGATTACAACACAAGTCAATCTTACCCCCTTGATGAGTGTGCTTGCATATGGCACCTGCCAGATCCCAGATAAATCTGAACGAATCATTTGTGTCGATATAAAGCTTTTGTTCTGGAGAACTGTTTTGGATGCTCATTGCAGCGTCTGAATTAATCTTCTCCCAATCAGTATCATTCAAGGACATAACATCAATTTCTGGGATCAATTCGACCAGTTCATTAGGTCTAGGTGACCTAGAATTTGCGAGAGATTCTGGATTGATTGAATTGATGATCTTTTTCATAAGCCCAAGGTTCTGCTGGGCAAGGTACAGATTAGATTTAGAGGTAGTAGGATGGAATCCAACTTGAACCAAGTCGACAATATGCTTGATCAGTTCATGTTTTAGGTTGTTCGAATGCATACGAGACCCAACTTGATATAATTCAGCTTGGAATTGCTCATGCTTTTCTTGGATGAACCTTTGGACCTGAATCAACTTTTGAACAAATTCTACTTGTTCAACGTAAGCCTTAGCTTCCTCAAGTAGGCCATAGATATGCTTCAGATTTTGAGGTGGATCATGTAGGGTTTTAGGGTGAACACCTGGGGGTAATGTAGCCAAAGGCTGATCAAGGTTTATAGAATCCACATTAAGATTGAGTGCAAACAGAAGGAGATCAGATGGTTCATATCTCATCAGCAGTTCAATATTCAACTTGATTAGCTCAAGAAGATATTTTTTCATGAGCCAGTTTTGATTGGAATCAGTTTCTAGAATGCTCACGTTTAGTTTTATCAGGTCTGGAAGGAGCATGACAAAGTGTGTTATCTCCAACATGCGCTCTATCTCTGGTTTATTCATCAAGTCAGTCTTCCAACTCTGGTAGGCATTTTCTGATGAGTTTGAAATTGCTTCAGTGTCTGCGTTAGAATTCATTTTTCTTGGACAGATCCTACCCAGCAAAAAACGAAATTGTCAACAAGACCACAGTAAAATTCCAGCAACCACCAAGACATCTTATGCCTCATCAGAACAAAAAGAACTAGATTCAAAGGTAGTTCATGAGCATTGTAACAATAATAAAGAAATCTTAGGGCATTTCAACATGCATCATCTTTTCGAAGAATTTCAATTGAATCTGAAATATAGTTCGTCCCAAGTTAAACTTTGTGACTAAGTTCTAGGCTTTACTGCTTTTTCTTTTCAAACCCACACTCTTTTTGTTTGTTTGTTTGTCTGTTAATCAAACCAAACTAATTCTCAGGCTTTGTCTAGAGAGACATTTCACTGACTTCTTTTATGGGAGAAGGTAATGCTAGACTGATTTTGCTTCAACAATAATTTAAAAATTATTTCAATAGAAAATGAAAATCTTTTGGTAAAGCAAATTTTTGTTTTAGAAGGAAGAGCAAGAATACAATGATATCTGCATTGAAACACAAGTTTCTATCTAAGGAGTGAAAATGACCAAACTCTCACACATGCACTAAATAAGGTAATCCAACTAGTTGACCTAGAAACCTATTTCATCCATCTATACATCTCAATTCCTTCATAAACAAGAGCATGACTAGGTAGAGAAACTCAAGAAGGGGCTTGACTTCAATGCTGTAAAGGGTGGGGATAGAGATCTCCACTGTCTATTTCTTAAAAATGTGAAAATACATGTTTCGGAAATGGACAGTAGATATCAAAATCTTAGTCGAAATCTCGACCGTTTGCTGCAGGTGTTGTGCATTAATTACGCAGCACCCAAACAATTTACCTTGAAAAACAGCTACAAATAGTAAAAGATTTTACTTAACATGACTTTGACTATAATGAATAAATGATTATTTAGCTCAAGAACTCATCAAAACTGAGATATTATTGAGAAACCCTGTTGATCAAAAGAAGATGGACAACATTTCATTAACATAAAACTATTTTATATAAAAAAATCTGCCGAAAATAAAATGGAGAACCAGGTTACATGTCTGTTTACCTGTTAGAGAATAGATAACGAGAGAGAGATGGGTTACGTAGAGTGAAGACTGAAGAGAGCTGCAACTTCTCTGCTTCTCTGTTCCTACTTCTTAGCATTCCAATTACTCTTGCTGTGTAAAAATGGAGGACAAAATCAGAACTTGACACATATATGGGAGTGGGACTCAGAGAGAAAATCAATGGGTTAGCTAGGCGTGCCAACTGCCAAAGATCAAAATATACAGACCTGAGTTTGGAAGTCTTTTTTTACTTCTAAATTCATGGAAGGTCCCGAAAAAAAAATATAAGCCAGTTTAAAAGCTTATGACAGTGATGGGTTTATTTTATTACAATGGTTACCTGACAACGTTGATAATGATCCTAACTGATGATAAAAAAATACGAGACTTTCACTAGAAGACAGGAAGACTGATCGGAAAAGACAAATACAAATTAATTTATTGTCTTGTTACGATTTACGCAAAGACTTTTATAAGCAGAGCAGCTAGAGAACGTATTTTTCTGGATGATGCATCTCTTGCAGGTAGATTATTAAAATCACTACTATGACAATAATATTCATGTGGTGCGCGCAAACTGGCCCGGAGAACCTCATATTCAAAAAAAATAATAATAAAAAAAAATAAAATATTCACGTGTAGAACCATGTGATTATATTTTATGTACATCATAAACCGTAAACGGTGGAGATGAAAATAATCTCACCAAGCCATGTGAGTGAGAATTTTAGCATTGATTATATCTTATTTATTATTTTAAAGGCCAGATTCCTTGAATGACTTTGATCACTCTTTTGTTTTGGTTTTTTCAAATGACTTGATTACTTATTCATGAGTCGTGTATGAATCATGAATACACACGCAAGCTGATTATCCACTGATTTTGCTTTATTTACTAATGATTTGATTAATGCTCAATTAGATACAATTCTAAAATCTTTTGTTTCTATTCTTACTTAGCTTTCAAATTCTTCATGCATGCTGTGTAAAAATTGAACACAAAATAGGACCTAATAATCATAAAGCTCAACGGGTAAATGAAGGAAGGTCAACGTGTTAAAATTCTCTCGGCAACTTGGAAGCAATGTTTAAAGTATCCCAAGTACCAACGCTAGCGCGATCCATTTGACCACGATCGATACATCTGCGCTCCCATTGTTACACTAAACATACGCGCGATCGTCGATACTCAACGACGATTCGACATCTTTTAAAATCACTTGACCGATACAATACTCGATACCGATACCCTAAACCTTGCTTGGAGAGTTTAAAATTTTCTCTCAGCCACTTGAAAGGTTTTGGTGTCAGAAGAGATTTGTATATTCAAAAGTTAATGATGGTAATTAATGGGCTAACACCTAATAATATCAAAATTAATATATAGTGGTTGTTTAATATTTATTATTTTGAGGAACTTTGTGTGTTATAGAGATATAGATTATTAAATAAAGACAAGAAGACTTAGACTAGTAATAGTAACTATAGTCATAGATATGAACAAAATGGCATAATGCCTGATTTTAAATTCAAAACATCACATGCGAATACAAGTTATAGAGATTTTTCTTGGTAAAATATATAGTGGTTTTGAATCTTTGACAGACTTTGTGTATGAAAGAGATGTAAATTATCTGAACCAAAAAACAGATAGAGATATAAATTATTAAATTAAGAGACTATCGCTAGGAAACAAGAAGACTTGACTAGTAGTAGTTACTATAGTCAATACATATGAAGGAAATGGCATAATGATTTTGAATTCAAAACATCACATACAAATATAAGTTAATTGATTAAAATTATTTATTACAAGACGTCCCCTGAAAGGCAAGATATGCTCACATCGTTAGGATGATTTCTACCCATTATGAATGGTAATTTTTTTTATATTTTAAAGTAGCTGATAATATTAATAAAAGAAGAGACTATACATGAGATTACAGACGGTAATAAGTTCTGTCAAAGGCGTCACTATAAACAAGCTCAGCCGACCTAGGCGGAAGAAAGTTACAATCAAAGACCACCTCCCCCGGCATGGAAAGAAATCCAGCTAAAAAATCAGCACAAGTATTGACCTCTTGAAAATTATGCTCGAATAAACACTCTTGAAATTGTGACGCCATCACTCTGATATCTTCCACAATGTCTACCCCCTTCCATGGGACTGAGTACTTCCTCAACAGCATCGCCAATGCTGTAGCTGAGTTTGAACAAATAATCACACGGGGAATGTGTAGCTAGATAACTTGTGTACTATTAGCCCCTTTCTAATAGCTTGCAGTTTCATCAAAAGATATTGCCCTCCACAAAGGAACCGGAAATAGCGAAAGTACATCGACATTGCGAATCCTTGCCTATAGTGCCATAGCCACCCATCTCATTTCTCACGGAACCATCACAACAAATTGATGTCCACCCAAGAGGCGGATTCTTCAAGGACATTGCAAGAGCCTTTTTAAAATTAAGTAAAACTAACATGATTTTCCATCGATGGAAGAAGCTTCTGGAGATAGCATCGTCAAGAAACGACCGGTAATTGGGTTGAAGAAAAGCCTCCAAAGCTTTGCGAGTAAGAATCTTGCTAGCGATTTTCACGTAACAAATTAATCTAGAATAAATTATAGATTGCACGCTTTAGTGCCCCCTAAATTACAGATTGAACACTTTCAAAATTACAAATTGCATTAGGAGTGAAATGTCTATATTATCCTCATTATAGTATAATGACTAATCTACCCCATTTTAAATTCTCTCACACCCAACTCTTAGGAGGAAAAAAATCTTTCACCCATCTTCTACCTACACTATCGGACCACCACCGTCAAAAGACGCCCAATGCCCTCACCGTCCCTATTAGAAAATCCTCTCTCTCTCTCTCTTACCTCAAAAAAAATAGGGCTAATTTGAGTAATTTTTATCATAATAATATATTATGATGATTTTGTTGTATGTGAACGAGATTTGATTATTAAATTAGGAGTCTTTCACTAGAAAACAAAAAGAGTTGACTAGTAATAGTAACTATAGACACGTCCACTGACAAGCTGTTATAATCACATGCAAATATAAGTTAATTGACTAATTATCTGTTACGCTAAACCTCTCGAAAGTCAAAGGATGGTTTTTTTTTTTGTTTTTTTTTAAATCAATTATTGAGGTTGGGTGGAAAGAAGACCTATAGATCTTCCACCCAACGAGATTTTTATATTCATATAGTTAGATTTCTGATTGGTCACTTTCATTTATTTATACGTTCATTTATTCTGGTTGACATTAACCTTCTGAAATTGTTAGTAATGAACAACGTATCAAGCGTGTGGAATTACCTTCTTTCCAAATTGTTTTCATGTGATTCTCAACTGTAGAAGGAAAATATCGAAAATAAAATACCTATAGAGGAGATTCGATAGGTAGAGAAGATCAAGAAAATTAGGGTTTTTCCCTTCAAGTCAAACAATAACCATTAGGCTTCTAGTTTCAGCCAAAGGATTTGATTTTGTAAATTTAAAATTCAAGAAGAATCCTCTAAATATGACAAAATATATTATAATTACAAAGAAGCCTCTATTTTTTTTTTTATTGAAACCTGTAATGCAGTGCTAATCTGATGGTCAATTGAGATATTGAATAAAAATATAAACTAAAAATGTATAAAGGCATTTTGGTTACAAAAAAAAAAACCATTTTGTCCTTAATTGGATTTTATGGATACCACAGGGGAGACAAATGCAAAATTTTCATTTTTAGGGTTAAAAATGACATTAATCAAACCTCAGGGATCCAAATTAAAATTACTCTTTTTTTTTTTTTTTTTTGGGGGGGGGGGGGGGGGAGGAACATAAGAGTAATAAACGATAAATGATAAGTTGAGGATTAACTAAACGGTTGGGATGGAAATATGGCGGCTCTAGAGAAAGACGGTGTGACTAGAGAATCAGTGTTTTAGCATTTGCAATCTACAAAAGGGGTTGGTAATAGAAGTCCAGATCTGGTGGAGGGTGGAAAAATTTAAGCGGGGGTGGTGGGGAGTGCAATCATGCCAGAAATCGATTCCCTACCCTCTTCAATGTAGGCAAGCTCATATCGTTGCATTGTTATTTCCCAACAATAGTACTAGTTGCAACACACTCTATTTTGCTTCTCCCTAATTGGGAGAGCAATTTTTCGTCAAACAACAATGGATGCTTTGCGTGAACTGGTTTTGAAATCATGGAAATTGAGTAAAGAAGTTGTTTTACATTCTCTGGGAAAGAGTTTCGTGATTTTACAATTTAAATGTGAGGAGGATATATCAGAGGTTTGGCGAAGAGGAGTATGGAAAATCTGCAATCAGTTGATTCGTTTCCTATGTTGGCGTCTAGACTTTAACATTCATGCTCCCCAACCTACAGCCAAATTGGTCTGGATTCGTTTCCTTGACCTCCCACTTGAGATATGGAATGCCAATGTATTACTTTCTATTGCCAAGACTGTGGGTCGTCCAGTCTCTTTAGATCGCCACACTTGCCAAGGTTCGGTAGGACATTATGCACGAATTCTGGTGGAATTAGAATTGGATGTTGAGAGTGTCTTTGAAATTCAAATAGAACATCTAGAACCTGGTTCAAAGCATGTCTATAGTTTTCTTCAAAAGGTGATCTATGAGGATGGTCTCCAGCGGTGTTTTCGTTGTAGTCTTGAGGGTCATTTGGGTCAGAGTTGCATTGTTATTTCATCTGCCGCAAGGGAGAAAAACAATCAACAGAGGTTGATGATAGTAATTAGGATAGGATAGGAGCCTCTTTGTGGGAGAGGATGGGAGAGGATCGTGCTACTTTATAATTCTTATCAAGTAACCTTTTCTTTTGGAATATTCGTAGCATTGGCAATGTGACTGGTAGGAGGGCTCTGAAACATCTATTAATGACTCACCATTCAAACATATTTTGTGTCATTGAACCAAAAGTAGAGGTCATTAAGTGCCCAATTCTTTTAATTAATCGATTGGGGTATTTTTCTAATTTTGTGTATAATTTTCGGAATAACAAAATTTAAAATCTTTGGGTCTCTATTATTTCTTCTTTTGACCAACAAATCTCACTCCAATTCATGTGGCGAGGTTTGTAATTTGGGTTATTTGTGGTTCATGCTTGTTGTGATAGATAAGATTGCATACGTTTATGGGGGGACCTTGCTGCCCTCCCTCTTTCCAATTTACCTTTTTTTGGTCACATGGGGTTTCAATGTGTTGTTACGAGTTTCAAAAAGGAGGATTAGGTAGCTTTCAATTGGGTTCAGCAGCTGACTTTCAAGCTACAATTGATGCGTGTGAGCTGCTGGAGATTCCATCATCGGGGAGAAAGTTTAAATGGTTGAATCAAAGTAGATATGGGAATGCTCGTACGGTTCTAGATATAAGTCTTTGTAATGTTGATTGGTTAGAGCAGCTTGACGACTCTAAGCAACTCACTCTTACAGTTCAGCGTCATCTGACCATTCTCCTATTTTGATGGGTGTTGAATCTACTAAAGTTAATCATTCTCTCAACTGAATCTGTAATAGGAGTGAGTAGGGTCGAATCCACAAAGTTTGGTGAAGATTTATTCCTTGATAAAAATTGGGGGGGGGGGGGTTGAATAAAGAAACTAAAGAATAAATAAAACAAACAACGGATGCGGTAATTAACAAAAAAATCAGAATAACAAAAACTTTCAATCAAGATTTAATTTTAGTATTGATTCTCTCATTTGATCATTGACTCAAAAACAAAAACTTTAATTTTGGGGAGATTGGTTATGGTCATTGAGGATTAATCTTCTAACGATCAATTTTTCCCTATTTCCTCCATAACCTTTGGATCTATCATTTGAATTGTTTCCCTAATCAATAAACATAACCTTCAGATCTGTCCTTTAAGTTATGCATATTAGCCGCATCAATATTAAAGACCCTAGCCAATAAACTTATTTAAACTAGGATATACATCCTCATAGAAAACTCTCTAGGGCATCGATTACCCATTCAATGATGCTATTTGTCACTTATATCAGAATAATTAATAAATAACTATTCGAATTGACTAACTATTGAATTAATCATCAAACAATAGGCCTCTTGTCTAAGTATTAATCCAATAACATAATGAAAATGAAAAATGTATAAATACCAGATAATTAAAGAAAACTAATTACCCGGAGTCTCACAATTGTTGAAAATCAAACTTCTATTAATCTTGATCGAAAGATAGAATTAGCTAGACATGGGAAAGAAGAATAAAGAAATGAAAAAAAAAAAATTGTGCTCTCTTCCATTGAACTATGGCCTCCTCTTGTTGTGGTGTGTGATGTCTAATCTCTGGAAATGCCTTCCTTTTTATAGACGTTTCTTGCCAATTCTACATCATTTCCAATTTTGTCATTTCCATTGTTCTCTTTAGCAATGCAATTCTTCCCAATTCAGTTGTTTTCTTTCTTCCTCCTTGCCCATTCAATGGTTTCCATTATTTCTGTCACACCCCACCCACCGGTCTTGGTCCCACTCGACAACCTGTGGGTGCGATCCGTCACAGGATCCACAGTTTTATCATCAATAATAATATGCAAGCAATAATAATTATAAGTAAGAATAAGTGTGAATAATTAATTAAAAAGGATTACAGGAGTCCAAATACTCCGAAGAAAATGAATAAAAATAAATAAATCAAGGTAATCAAATTCCAAAATTTATCGAGTTCAACGGAAGCAATTATTAATCTAAAACAGTTTAATTCCAGTAGTTCGCTCCTGGGTTATAGCCTTCGCTTCAGTCCTAGCAATATAGGGAGTTCTCCAATTTTGCTCCAAAGACTTCTCGAAATGTTGAGTGACCTACCTCCTTCTACCGTCAATGGGTGCTATAAGCACACTCCATGCATCCACAGGAGGCATTGTAGTAAACATCTCTGTCTCCCACTGACGGTACCACATTCTCTTCAAAGGAATTGCTCCAATCATACGGAACTTCTCCTAATTCGGGAATACCATATGTACAATATAATGTAACATACACAAAAAAAATAATGAGTTCTGACGAACTCAATAAGGAAAACACATCTCACATACATATCGACAATATATTAAAGTAAGCACATATTTAAAGAATGATATGCAAATATATGAATGCAGCTATGAATCTAACTATCCAAGTCTCTAAATGATGGACATGCTTTAAGATATAACACTAGCCCTCCTTTGGGTAGGTCTAGTAACTATGATACTTCACGGACTGGTTACCTCTATTGGGATCCCAAGCAAGGGGTTCAGTCCTTGTCAATCGACCATGGCTAGGGTTTAGGTCAACACTCTCTTACCACGACCATTGGTATAAGTACTGGCGCATGTCGAGGTTTCTAATCCAGTGCAAGATTATACAGTGATATACTACATGTAGTCTAGATACTTCCCCTATGGCACCAACCAACTCGGTTCAGTATCCTTCCCTACCTTGGAATGAGAACCCTCACGGACTAGCTTACCGTTGTTGGACTCCATTCCCTAACACTATGGTCATCCACATATTGTTGGGGCAAATTGGATGTCCATGAGTCCAAACCCTAACATATGCAACCCTACCAATGCATAATCAATAGTGAACCACTGAATCTCGACATGGACTAGTTACTGTTGTAGGATGAAATAGAGTCATGTCACTATTATCACGGGTCATTTGGTTTCAATTCCCCTACCGAAAGGGTAGTAGCATGTATGGGTACCTAGCCATGCAATCTAGACTTCCTAGGTATGTCATCCAACAATCATGATAGTGCTGGGGGCATCAATAAACATGTGTCCCATACCACAACCTTCTGATATCTCAAGCAATGGATACCCAAATGGATACCCTTCCATCACAATTACATCACATTAACAACCATTATAACATAACCATTCATTCTATATCACAAAGTTACATTTATACATCATTTACAACATACATTTAACTACTACTAATTGAATTATACAACTACAAAAAGTTACAAGAGCAATGATATATGTATGCATTAAATAGTTCAACATAGAACATATCATTGCATATATATAAGAATGTGTCCTTACTTGTAAATATGTAAAAAGCTTACAAAAATGCAAGTAGACTTCACCCATAGCAGTTTCAGAGAATCTCAAAGATCACTTAAATATATAGTTGCAAAAATATATAGAAGACATGAGTCAAATTAGAGCAAAGACCAACTTCACAAAGCTATTGTGACCCAGCCGGTTGCTTGGGGCGGTTGGTTGGGCAATTGACCTCTATAACGACCACCCTTGTTCTAGACTACTTCTAAGTCTAAAATTCTAACTTTTGATCTCCCAATTTTAATCCAATTTTTGGGAAAATCTATATCCGAATTTCATCCTTAAGACGCCTACAAGACAAACACAAAACAAAACTCAAGAATTTTAAAGATCCGATATTCAAATCATCTCTTTCGATTAGATCTATCCTTTATTTGAATGCAAGGATCTGTTTTCGGATAGGATCTAATCAAATTCACTGATGGGGAATAGAATCAACACAACTAACTAACCACCAACCCAAGGGGAATATATCCACACCATTCCATGAGATGAGAAAGGAATAAAGAGAGTGTGGGGATCACTTACCTCTTCTAGATTCACAAAACGGACGAAGGATTGGATCTACTTCCCAAACCACGCTTCTCTCACCTTTTAGCACGTTTTTTCGCCTCCAATCGTCCACAACAGCAATCCTGAATAAAATAATGATTAAAAAGGTCAGGGTTTGCTATATATATGGGACCGAGGGCAAATTAAGGTTGAAACCTCACAAGCAAATTTGGTGGTCGCTTGACCAATCAACCGCCTAAAGCAACGCCCCCTAGTACTTTTTAGTACTTAGGTTCTTTGCTCAAGGGGTTAATCCCCAACTCAAACCTAACTTATACAACATGCAGGGGAGTTCTTACTTTGATTTTGGACATCTTCAAACATCTCTTGATTCCGATTGGTGATCCACTTTCCCAGTAAGGCAAGTTCTTCATCAAAAGAATTTAGATCCATGGACTCAGGGTATGAATCATGGATCTCAATCAGGATATTCCACAACTTATTTTGGCTGGACCTTCGGGTTATCGGACCTACAATATGGATTCCGGGTTAGAAATACAGATGTTGTTACAATTTCTCCTTGCCTATTTGATTGTTTCCATTCTTCTTCTTGCCTAATTTAGTCACTTCCCAATTCAGCTTCTTCCTTAGATGTCTGATTACAAGAGGAACAAAATCTTTGTTTGTTGAATTGAAACATTTTGTGAAAATTCTCAAGAATCAAATCTCCAACTTTGGATATAATCAAATCCTCCATCTTAATTTGTGCTTGGTTCTTTGATTTGATTTAAAAATGTGGCGCTACGACTTTAAACCACTCTTTTTCTAGACTTGATATCTAAATGTTCTAATCTGTCCATATAATAAAAATCCAAATAAACAATCAATTAGTCTCACTAAAATATAAAGGATTTGATATAATATTAATGCAATTAAGTGACATATCATATTTTAATCTTCGTTGATCGCGGTGAGAAACCTAAGAACTCCCCTTTCAAGTTTAATAATTTTTGTATGACTAACAAATCTTTTATGGAGGTGGTTAGGTTGGTTTGGGAGGAGCTTGTTGTTGGTGAACCCATATTTGTGTTAGCACAGAGACTAAAGAATGTTAAGCAACGTCTCAAAGCTTGGGCAAAAATAACTTTCCCTAATTTCTTTCTTGAAGTGCGGCAAGTGGAGAAGGAACTAGAGTCCTTACAGCAGCATATAGATCATCAAGGTATGAAGATGAGTGTTTTGAACAAGAGGCAATTTTGAAAACCAAACTTCTAAAGGCAGTGAATTGGCAAGATTCTCTTCTTCAACAAAAAGCAAAAGTTCGATGGTTGCGGGAGGGAGATAGTTCTAAATTCTTCCATCTCTCTACCAAACTTTGAAGGATTAAAAACATGCTCAAGGCTTTGAGAAAAGCTGATGACTCTTGGACGGCAAGGGATGTTGACCTACAACGTCATGTCATGAGTTTTTTCGAAAACTTTCATATAGTTGGTACATATTCTATCCACCAAGATTTGTTGGTTGTGATTCCAAAAGTGTTGACAGATGAGGTCTATAGAACTCTTGAAGGGTTGCCATTTGATGAGGAAATTAAAGGTGTGGTATGGGATCTCGATCTCAATCTCGATAGTTCTCCAGGTCCAGATGGCTTCCTAAGAAGTTTTTTTCGCAAATGTTGGGAAATTGTCTCTTATGATTTTGGGGTTGCAGTGAGATCCTTCTTTTGAAAAGGAAAACTACCTTAAGGGGTAAATAATTGCTTCATCACATTGATTCCCAAGGTGGAGAATGCAGTTTCTCTGGATAAATTCAGGCCTCTTTGTATGGGTAACTTCTTTTGCAAAACGATTTCCAAGGTAATGGCTTCTCGCTTGAGCCCACTGTTGCATAAGCTTATTTATGAGGAGGAGGGTGCATTCAAGAGAGGTAAGTTGATTTCTAAAAATATTGTTGTTGCTTCAGAACTTACAAATATTTTGCATGTTTCTGTTAGAGGGGGAGGAATGAGTCTTAAATTGATATTATGAAGGCATATGATACCCTATCTTGGGATTTTTTTATTCTTGGTTCTAAAGTGTTTTGGATTTTCAAATCAATGGGTTGGTTGGATTCATGAAATGTTAGAGTCTACTATAATCTCTGTTCTATTGAAATGGGGGACCATTTGGTTTCTTTGGTCTTGATAAAGGGTCACATCAAGGGGACCCTTTATCTCCTCTTCTCTTTCTATTTGCAGAAGAGGTCTTATGCAGGGGCCTCGAACTATGATAATTGATGGAAGGATAAAAGCGTTGTCTGGTCCTAGGGTGGTGGTTGTTCTTTTTGTTCTCCTATATGTTGATGTTTTTGTTTTTTCAAATGCCTCATTGTGTTATGTGAAAGCATTGAAGCTATTCTTGTCAAAGTATCATGAGACAACAAATTAGTTTGGAGAGGAATAAGCTTTTCCTTGGGCGTGTGACTGCTCGTAGGAAATAGACAATTGTGGACATCCTCAATATTCCGCTTGCCCATTTTCCTACTCGGTATCTTGTGGTGGATATTTTAAAGGAGAGTTACTCGTGCTAGATTGTTGCTAATGTTAGACAAAATAAAAAATCTCCTTCAAGGGTGATGTGGGAAGTTGCTCTCTATGGCATGTAGGGTGGAGATAGTTCACTCAGTTATTTCTGCCATGCCAATTCATAATTTTTTGGTGTACTGGTGGCCTGGTTTTGAAATCAAGCAAGCAGAGGCTTTGATGCATAACTTCATCTAGACAAGTAGTATAGAGGCAGTGAAAAGGATTATCAAACACAAACACTCTGCTTTGGCTTACTTTTTGAGGAGGAAATTGGTGGACTTAAGGGGTCATTTGAAGATTTTTGGGCAGCAGACATCTTTGATGTTGGGGTTAAGGAAGGTATGGGGTTTTGTCAGGGCTAATGAACGATGGTTAATTGGAGATGTTCATAATATAAATTTTTTGTTGGACTGGAGGTTTAGGAACTTTACCATTGTTGACTATATTGGGGTTCCTACTAAGCTAGAGGGACAATTGCAATTAAAAGTCTCCGATTGTCTGAGGCACGGTGAGTGGAGTCTAGTGGAGGTGGGCATCTCCAAATTCTAGGAGGTGGTTTCTCTTATTCGGTAATCCCCTACTTCTTGTGATGGTTTTGAAGATGTTTGACATTGGCAAGGATCGGTGGAAGGTGAGTTTAGTATTAGATCTGCTTGGGATCTGTTCCATTGGAAGGGGGAGCAAGTAGAGTGAGCAAAATGCCTTTGGAAAACTTCTCTGCAGCCTTATACAACAGCTTGTTTGTTGGAGGATCTTCCATGGCAAGCTC
Organism: Hakea prostrata; assembly: GCF_041222555.1. Taxonomy (NCBI): domain Eukaryota; kingdom Viridiplantae; phylum Streptophyta; class Magnoliopsida; order Proteales; family Proteaceae; genus Hakea; species Hakea prostrata. The sequence goes on from NW_028291219.1 coordinate 43,056, forward strand.
CCAATTGATGCTATGTTGGCACGAAAAGGGATTATGTTAGCTTCATGTTGTAATCTCTGTGGTAAAGCTTCAGAGGATGTCAAGCATCTTTTTCTTCATTGCCCTTTTTCTCGTGGATGTGGAGAGGCATTGGTGTCAAAGTTTGGGTTCAACTGGACAATTAAATATTTAATTGTTGAGTCTTTCAAAGAGTGGAAACAATAGGCTTCTAATTCTCCTCTTAGGATTGCTTGGTTAAATGAATGTCTTTTTCTGTTATATTACCTTTGGATGGTGCGCAATCAAATTAGAATTGAAAGTTTAAACTTCAAGGTGGACTAGGTAATGCGCCTACTTTTTTCAAACTTGGTGCTCATTGGTTACGTGATGGATGGTAAAAGAGTTACTCCTGCCATTTATTTGGCATCTAGGAGATTGGGACTTCAATTTTCAATCATTGGTGTGAAACCTTCTCATGAAGTGTTTTGGTGTCCTCCTGTGTTAGGGTGAGTAAAGCTTAATATCGATGGGTCTTCCTTGGGTAATCTAGGTAAGATTGGGGGTGGCAGTGTGTTTTGGAATGAAAATGCCGTAGTGCTTTTCAATTTCAAGGTTTTCTTGGATATTAAAACAAATTTTGATGCAAGATTGGAGGCTCTCATTCATGGCTTGGGATGGGCAAGACACTTACAGATCCCTAAGTTTTGGGTGGAAAGTGACTCAATGGCAATGGTGGTTCTTATTCAACAGAAGAAAATACCTTGGTTTATTCTACAATATTGGAGAGACTTACAGACATATTAATTTGTTGGAAATCGACTGGAAGATGTCACATTGTTATAGAGAAACTAATATGGTGGCAGATTTCATGGAAAACTAGGCAGCAAGGCTGGGTACCTCTTCTATTAGTCCTCCCAAGCTTGCCACAATCCTTAGGGAACTAGATTTGAACGCCTCTAGACATCCTAGATATTGCTTATGACGTTTTAGGTGTTATCACATGTGAGTAGGAACTAGTGAGGAAGGGTGAATTGGGGGCAACTGCTATTGTGGGTTTGAGAGTTTGGTTCCTTTTGAGGTTCTAATTTTTATACGCTAATTGATGATTTTTTCCCCCTCTTTCACTTAATAAAATGACCCTTTTAGCGAAAAGGAAAAAAAGAAGATAAAGCTTGGAAATGGTTGAAGGAAACCAATGGTGTATCTACGGGAAGGGATGATACATTGAAGTACCATCGTAGGGTTACTCGATTGGTAAAGATCAAAATTTCTTGGTGAAGAGGTCATGGGTTTGACTCTTGTATCATCATAACAACCCCATCCCCTATATATAAAAGCGCCCTCATACCCGAAAAATGGAAGAAAAAAAAAAAACACACATATTGATAAGGAATTTCGTCATCGGTTTGACCCTCACAAGGCCTTGGCTTTGAGGACATTTTGTTTTTTAAGAAAGGTGTCCCCTTCCCTCTTTGTCTACTCTATGCTTCTTCAAATGAACCATTTACTTGTGCTTTTTTTCATTGTATAAATATGCAAAAGAATATTGGCGCCTCTTCCAACTAAGAATAGATACCTCAGATTTTAGGGGAGGAGTGGGTAGTGCATCTATTAAATTTCTTTTCTTATCAAGTTTCAGCGATCTACGTGCTCAACCAGCCCAACCGATTCCAATAGGGACCTCATGCATGAAGCTACATATAACTAGGGGGGGCCCTCCTGTTGGGGGGGGGGGGGGGGGGCAAGGTGGTATTCTTTAGGACTATACGGATAATTTAATAGCAGCGCAAGCCAAGGCATGTGAGGAATGTCCGCTACAATTTTGGGAATTGAAGTTACCAGAGATGACATTTTACTTGCCCAAACAATGCAAGTAATGAAGTTGGTTATCTTGTCTGACTGTCAACCAGTTATTGCAGTTCTAAACCATCAGCCGCATTCACTTGATTGGGCAAGCAAGCAAGAGCCTTATAGATAGATCTTACAATGTCATGTCCATGGTGGGAGATCTCGCTCTCGAGCGAGATCTCGCCACCCAGAAATACCGAGATCTCGACCGAGATGGCGAGATCTCGGTCGAGATATGCCGGAAAATGGCGATAGTCTCGGAGCCCATCTCGGTGAGTTTTAGGGCTCGGTGGGCTGAAACTTGGTACTTAGCCTATTTAAGGCCTTTTGAACACATTGGTGGCCTTAGATTTGTGAGAAAATAACCCTAACTATGTCTCCTACGTCGACCCTATGTGTAAAACCGAAATTCTGTGTAATGCAAAGTTATAGTCTTAGAGAATAGACAACATGTAATGTAATTATGTAAAGATATCAAGTAATTCAAGACTTCAAGTTAATGAGTTATCATTTATCAACCATCAAGTATCAAATACAAATATATAATAACATATTAACATTACACATCAAGTATTCAAGAATCAAGTCAACAAGTGATCAAAGTTCAAACTTCAAACTATCAAAGATTCAAAGTAATAAATTGTTAAACACTTAAATAGTTAAATGTCTTCAAAATTTTACAACCATAACTCCATAAGAATTAAGAAGATTACAACTTACAACTTACAACTTACAACTTACAACACAAGACTAAGAGTATCACTCAACATTCCGCATCAATTGATTCGAACGGTGGCCACATATGACTCCCAAGTCAATTGATCACAAGTATGTCATATATCGGTTTATATGATCATTATATGTTTGCATGTCGAACCTTGGAGGAATAGCGATCCGGGATAACCGTCAATCATGGGTGGGTGAAAGAGCCATTGTTGTTGTTGTTGTTCATATAGTTGTTGAGTATTTGGGTACGGATTTCTAAACCACTCATTTAACAACCCACCCACTCCCATATGCATACCTCCGGTGAAGGGTCTGAGGAATAGTATGACCTCCATAAGAAGAATACCCACCGTAACCGACCGGTGCCGTGATCCCCAATGGTACCCCGATGACAGGCTCGCGTTGTGAATCACTCGATCTAGGCTCATGCCCCATGTTCAATTCAAGATCAGCATGCTTGCATCATCATTCGGTGCCCCCGCCTGCTGATCGCTCTTCCGACTCCTACTATAAGTCCGAGAGATAGGGGAACCGTGGCTCACAGTGTCGGATGACTCGGACCTGGTGGAGGTGAGTCGGTGACTCCCTGTTGACGCGACTTCCACCGAAACACGACCAGCCCGATGCCTCCATGACTCGAACTCGATGTCCGATGGGCCACTGGCCGTCCGGTATGAGTGGTATCATCGGCATCATCATCCGAATCCCCACTACTAGTTGTCACCTCGTGTTGAAGTCGACCAGGTGGCTCCACAAATGGTACAGTTGATCCTTCGATGCCCTACAGCAGCCGACCCTCATCAAGATAGGTGCTCACCACGACATGGGCCCACAAGAAGAATGGTAGGATCAGCTGCCCCCGGCCCATCCAGAGGGCCACCTCGATCCCTAACCCACCGATATATGACATCATCTTCCTCATCCTGGGGGGCTCGTGGAATATATATCAACTCAATCGGTTCACGATTGTCGTCATCTATATTATCTGTATGTGCCCTACCTCAATCTCATGTGTAATGCACATACACCAAGTTTCGAGCCTCATCCCCAACGCTCCGACCACTATGGATGAGCGAGAAGGTGCTCAGCCTCTCGCACCGAGGATGAGCAAGTCCGGAGAGTACTTTAATTGCTAGTCCCCGAGATTTGGCGCACTAATTCCATATAGAAACCACCATCACGCATAACCAAAAATAAGAATGCATTAGGCAAGCAAATCTTTATATTATATAACTTATCAGCTATCATTTATAAAGTTATAGACTTATAGTCTATAGACTTATAGACTTAATGACTTATAGAGTAGTAAACTATTTACCAGGATCAGCTTTCCGGTTGCAACGCAGAAGGCCCAAAACTCCGAGGCATCCCCGAACTCCCGATCCGTACACCAACACCAATTCTTCAATTATTGTATTATACTATTATCATGTATATGCTTAATGGCTAATGCACTAATGCAAGAAGTTGAAGAAACAATTGAATAAGTTCTCACCTCTCCATTAATTGTCCCTTGCATGATGGGATTTGACACAAGCTTCTCCACCACCTCTTGCACCGGATCATCAACTTTACATCAAGCCCCAGATCATTCTTGTAATGGTACTTGGGTTGAGGTAGTAAGCTTGCATTGTGGAAATAAAAAATTTGGTTAATGACTTAGTGATTTGGTTGTTTACTAACTTACTTGTTTATAAATTATAAGTTATAAGTTATAACAAATAAAGAATTTAAATTAAAATATACAACAAAAACTTAAAGACTTAAAAGTGACTCACCAGCCAAGTGCAAAGGATGCATCAAGTGCATCTCCCATCTATTATCGATGATCCTCTCGTAGGATTTGAAGGTGCTAGGGGCAGCAGCTCTAACCAACTCTCATGCTGGAGGGCAGCAAATGTGGGGCATTGTGGGCTCTCCGAATCCACCATCCTTAAAACAAACACAATAGGCTCTATAATGCCCGTGTCCATTCAACCGCCTCCAAAAGGAATCATCGCAATGGTTTGTTGGGCTAGTACCGCATCAGGATGGCTAGATCCACGCCAACCAAACCACTCCTCACTTGCAAACATGTGCGAAGACCCACCACTTCTCGAAGCCAGCTACATAGTTGGTGGCGAATCTAGTCAATCCAGGTCCGACTAGATCACCCTACAAATGGTTCCTCATCATCTTCAGACATAACCATGGTTATAAATAAAATTACTTACCCTTCTAGCCCTCTCAACCACAAGATCGATTGACTCTCCCCAAGTCCTTCAACATAAGATCAATCGAATGAGCAGCACATGGTGTCCAAAAGAGGTGGATCCGCGCTCCTTCCTCATCAACATTTCACCAGCTTTTGAAGTTTGCACCATTATCCGTGACAATTTGACCACATTCTTTGGCCCTACCTCGAGTACCACCTCCCTAAGAAGCTTGTAAAGGTAGTCGCATCTTGATCTTATCCGAGGCATCCACCGACTTGAGGAAGGATGTCTCCATTGCACCACCATGAAATTAATGATGGACTGTCTAGTAGGACCACCATCCACAGCCATCACGATAACACCAATGTACTCCATTGTCTTAATGATTCAATGTATTCATCCACCTCCCGCTTACCTTGGTAAATATTTATTCATTACTCCCAAGGTTGGGCCAACCCACACGCCCTAGCAATCGCATGATCATCCCGATAGTATGGTGTTGGCTACATTGGGTGCAATGTGTTATAGAGCATGAAGCTGATGTTAACCTAGCTCTCCTCCCACCGCCCTCTACCTCCAGAAACAATAGGGAATGCTCTTGATAGATGTCTGTTGGTTGAAGAGAGAGGGTCTTGGTCAAAGTGGAATCATAAGTGTAGTCCCTCCTCCTCCCGGCCCCGCCTCGGCCCGAAAACTATGTCTAGGTGGCAGGATGCCCGACCAACACCCGCTCCCTTGTTCATATCCTCACACTATCCATGTAAGGACGCTAGCTTCCATTCACCATTTCTCCACCTGACTCAACACCCAAACCCTCCTTCTTCATCATCGCATTCCTCATCAACATCAAGAGTAGGTCTAGATACACTATATCCTCAAATTCCCTTCTTGTGCCATCTCTTCCTTTGTTCCTCCTCTTAAAGTTCTCAATTGTTTGGACTTCATAAGGAACCCCGGGACACTTGGCAACATCTTTATAACCACCAGCCAAATGTTGCTAATCCGGCTGAACCACCAGAATTCAAAGTCTTGAGGCAATACTCATCGGATTTCTCGTCGGACGGTGGATCCCCATGTTCCAAGCAATGTCCCAGTCCCACTACCAACGCCACTCCCACTAGTTGCCATTTAAGATTCAAATGTACAGCACTGAAAGTTTGAAATACATACATGAATCATGAATATTCCCAAATAATCATTAGAATAATTTAGATACATAAAAACATGTAAAAACAATTTATAAAACAACAAAACACACACTTTGTTCTAAGATAACATATATACACTGCTCAAACAAACATGTTAGTATTTTTAAAATAAACTACATAATATGAGCATCATTTTAAAAAAAACAGATAAATTTTTAATAACATATTATTTTTTATAATTATTTTATGTAAAAATAATTTATAAAACAACAAAACACACACTTTGTTCTAAGATAACATATATACAATCTCAATAAGACATGTTTGTATTTTTAAAATAAACTACATAATATAAGCATCATTTAAAAAAAAAAACAGATAATTTTTTAATAAAATATTATTTTTCATAATTATTTTATTTAATTATTTAAATAAAAAAATACAGCAAGCATGATAATCAAAATATTAATACATGAGATTGTAGCCCTCTAAATGTAGTTTAACATAAATAATAATCACATTCATATCATAAGTATTTATTTATAATCTTTAATTTTATTTTTTAGATAATATATTTTTAAATACGAAAATTCAAAAAAAAATTAATAACAGAAAATTAAAAATTTTTCCATGAAAGTGTAGATCTAAGCTGAACATCAACATATATTTATATCACACTCATACAATCATTGTAGAACCTGTATTTGAAAAAATCAAATTTGGGGAAAATCTTACATTTCTTGAAGATCCCTTGAAATATGCTTGAATCACTACAAATATGCTCAATTTTGTGATGATGTGCTATGTTGAATCCCCAACAAATCCGGCCAAATTCCGGCCAAAAATGAAGTTCCGGCCAAATATGGGCTTCCACGAGTTAGAGGAGAGAGAGAGGCTCGAGAGAGGCGAGAGATGCCCTCCGAGCGAGATAGGCTTAAAAAGCCCAAAGCACAAAAATATTCCCGTTGGCGAGATCTCGCCGAGATATGGCGAGATCTCGCGAAATGGGCGAGATCTCGCCAGAGATCTCGTCTCGCCTTTCTAAAAAGGCGAGATATCTCGCGAGATCTCGCGAGATCTCCCACCATGGTCATGTCAATGCTGGTTACTTAGCTTGTGTAGCAAACACTTTTTTCACATTTGTTTATTGTAGACGATGGTTTTATTGTAACCATGGTCCGACATGTCGATCCATGTCGCCGTGTCGGACCATGGCGACACGGCGACTCGGGCGACATGTCGCCAGATGTCGGCCGACTTTTGGCAGGGGTCATCGAACCCCTGTTTCGATGGGTATTTCAGGTCATTTTGACCTGAAATTTGACGTGTAACCTAATTTGAGGCCAATAAACACATTGGGAGTGTTATTTTGACCTAAAACATTACATAATCTAAAGTTTATAATTAGCACATTTTCGGCTATATGCGGGCAAACTGGAAATTTGGAAAATTCATATAAACTAATGTAAATATGTAAACAGAACACAAATACACAACTAGTAAATAGATGTACTAAAGTTTACAATTCATTATACAATTATGTTGAGTATGGCTCATGCTTCACATATTGTTGTTGACGGACAGGGGGGTGTGGGGGCAGCGCCCCCGGAGCCTATAAAGGTCCTATGTCACCTTGGCAAAAATCAAATGAAAAATCGGCGAAAAACGAATGAAATACTGTTATATATGGCAAATGTAAGAGATATATTACTGATTTTTCGGCGATATATCGCCAACATAGGGCGATATATCGCCGATATATTGTAAATATCGTGTCGCCCCCCAGCGACACGGCCATATATCGCCCTGTGTCGGCGATATAACACAGTGTACCATGATTGTAACTAGGTGTGTGTTGGATTAGAGAGTTTAATTTTGATGAAAACTCCAAAGAATAAAGAAATGAAAGAAAGTTGACAAAAAAGACTCAGCAATCTAGGTGTTACTTCTTTATCTGTGTGGAGATGATTTCATCCTCTCGGGGATTCGAACTCTGACCTCTTACGTGGTATGTTGTTTTTTTTCAACCTTCTTTTCTACTTTGCTTCACTCCTGTGCGTACTGTCATGTGAAATAACTTAAGTTGTCAGCAAAATTCTGGTCAAGATTTAATCCTCACCGTTGATGTCCAACAGTCGACCGGAAAATCAGAAATTCCACGTGACGGCCCGAAGCAATTTCGTCTTTCTCCCATTAAAATACAAAATATAAGAAGCAAAAAGCGGAGAAAACCAGAAAGTTGTATTCTCTGGAGCAACGGTTCGTCAGCATCATGAAGAAACTTCCGCTTAAAATATTAATCTGCAGTCACCACCCCACGTTGATGTTGAAGGGTATTCTCGTAATCGTTCTTTTTTTTTTTTGGTCAACATTCTCGTAATCGTTCGTACTCTTGCTCATCTGACTTACGATTAAGCAAGTCTATATCGATAAACACAGAGACAATTTCCTGGGTCATTCACGGTTCAGATCAAAAGGAAGATGGGAGACGAATGCTTGGTCAGCTGCAACAGCCAAGAAGAGTGGGATCATTGCTTGGACAAAAACCCCCTGGTTAACACTATTTTTATGTTACTTTCTGAATTATGTTTTATGAATTCGAATCCCCTGTTTAATTGCTTGATTAATGATGCTGGTTTTACTTTGGGTTTGTGTTATTTCTACTAGTTTTGTTGCATCTTCAATTGATCTAGTTTCTCTTTCTTTTATGGTGTTTTATTTTTTATGTGGCTTTGAATTCCACTATGTATTCCGTGATTGCTATTTCTGCTTTTGGGTTTTATGAGGGTTCCATGTCTAGTTGATGGTTTCCCCTGCTTTTGGGTTTTATGAGAGTTCCATGTATAGTTGATGGTTTCCCCTGTTCTCTGTTATGCTGTTTTTGGGTTTTATGAGGGTTTCATATCTAGTTGATGGTTTCCCCTGTTCTCCAACTTTAGAAAGAGGTTAAAGGGGATTTTCTTTCTGGATCCCATATCATTTTAAACCTGAATTCTTTGAAGCCTTAAAAATCTTAAGAAGGCCTCAACTTGCATGCCTGTCCAAGATCTGATTTTTGTGGATCAACACCATATAGAACCCTGATTAAATTGTCATGAAACCCTCATATTGGTGGAAACTACTAGTTTGATTTAAAAGATTTGGATTCCTATCCACATCATTAACAATAGCTACCTCCGGATTGGGAATCAGTTCCAAACAATTGGCAGAGGAAAACCCTATAACTGTGTAGTTTGAATCTAATAATCTAAGACATCTTTGCCCACTGACTAAGTAAGTCAAGTCGGAAATGCAATAACTACGCAGCGCTAGTAGTGGTTGATGCTGGGGGCTTGGGAAATACACTATAGTGAAAAGATGCTTCAGAATTGTTCATTTTCACAGCCCCCAAACCCCAAACCCCAAACCCAAAAATAAAAAAGAACAGAATTGTTTGAAAAGGTAAATATGTTTCGCTTCAGGAAAAAAAAGTTAAGAATGGAAAAAAGCCCAGACAATTATGGCAATAAGTTGAGAAGGGCAAACAAATTTGAACTTTAATGATCCTGGAATTTCCCTTGTGTACCAAAAGTATTAAAAATAAATAAATAAGGATGGGAAAAGCCCAGACAATTGAGGGCAATAAGTTGAGAAAGGGCAAACAAATTTGAACTTTAATGATCCTGGAATTTCCCTTATGTGCCAAAAGTATCTTTCCTTATGTCTGTAATTGCAGAGGGTGCCAAGTGTCTTTGTAGCATGAATGTGCTGGTAAACTTTCTTATGATTTGAATTAGTGTTAATTTGAAAAGTTTGTTTTGACAAAGTTCAAGTGCTAAAATGAAAACCTTTTTCTCAATAGAATATTTTGGCAATATCTATTCATAACCTTTTCAGGAGCAACTAATTCCTCTGTAGAGCAGAAGTGTGGATACCAATATGAATTTAAGGTACAACCCCTTGCAAAAATGCCAACGTGCTTGAATATTGATTCTTAAGAAGACCTGTAAAAGCTAGTCTACTGTCAACCACAAACCGCCTGAGATTTTGAGTCATTTGATTTTGTACTAGAATATAGAATTTAAAGTATTCTAAATGAATGTAACCCATCCTACCACCTCTTTCTTTCTTTCTTTCTTTTCTTTTAGAAAGGGAAGATTATCCTTCAATCAAGGTTATTTGACAACCTGAGGATGTGGAAACTAAAAGAAGGTTATCTATTTGTATCCATGGTGTCTACTGACCTTACCAACTCATAATGCCCTGGGTCTGGTCTGGATGGACAATCTCTGTTGCAAATGGAAGAAACCTGCTGCTTAATTTATGTGTTTAGCAAGAACAGGGGCTGGCTTTGACTGTCACAAGCAGCTTGTTTGACTCTCAAGTTTGTTTGAGCATGTTGTCCATGGCATCGTCTGGTTGAATTTTAGTTTCCAGTGCCATTGTGCATTTTTAGAGTGAGAATAATGATTTCAGATTTCTATGAAAAAAGTTATTATTTTTGAAACATTTGGACTGTTAAAAGTGTTGAGATCTCACAGTTGGTGGAATGTCCAACCATGAGTGTTTTTCTGAATTAGCAGTTTACCGGTAGTAGGATTAGTGGTTTAGAGTTCTGTTTTTTGTATTCTGTTCCTTATTGTTTCCTACCCTAATTATGTTTCTTTCTTTGGCTTATTAATAAACACAACCACAAGCGATCATATTCATACTGAAGCTGTCATTAGTTTAATTTTCCCCGCCTCTCTCCCTCTCTTCTTTTTTTTTTCATTGTTAGGTTTCTACACTGTTTTTTAGATGAATGTAGGTTCTACACTGTTGCATGGTATAAAGTAATTGAGGTACCCTAATCGATCTCTGGTTGGGGCCTATACTTGCTGTCAGCCTTTAAGGTTTTGTAGCAACCTATGCTGCAATGTTTTAAGGTTAGTCCCTATTGTTAATGATATTACTATGTAAAAGGTGCATCTCCCTTGTGTACCATGAGGTAGACGGTGGTCATGTACAAATGGTCTTATTTTCCTTGTATTATTTCCCTCGTACCCTTGTAACTTGATTGTCAAGCAATCCAACCATTGGCTAGATTGCGAAGATTTAGTTTCTAATATTTGCATGTAACCAGATTTAGGGGTTCTTACTTTTTATGTTAAAGCACCTGCTTTAGCGAGAGAGTTGATTATTTACACGACTCTCACCCCTCCTCATTCTGGTCTCCATCTTCTCTTTTCTCTTCTTTCTTTTCACTGTCTTTTCGGGTTCTCTTACTTCACCTGCTGTGATATGGTATCAGAGCTGTACTTCTTGTCCTCCTTGAAGACTCCAATCTTTTACTTAGGCTCTTCCTAGATGTGCTTATTAGAAGTGTTGTTCTAAGCTGCGCATGTGCAACTTTTATCATCCAGCTTGGAGGCCGGAGGGTGAGTTTAACTGTCGAGGTTAATGGTTGGAGGAACGTCCTGCCTGCATGTATTTCTAAACTTGTAGTTTAGTCTTAGTAGGATTAGTGTTTTTGAGTGTTTAGTCTTATTTGTTTTACTTTATTGTTCCCTAGAGTGATCAATCTTCCTTCTTTAGCTTATATATAAAAACAACCCCCAGCAATAGAATTCCCTGTGATTCTACCAGTATGTTTAGTTCATCTTCCTTTTCTCTTTCGTAATTAGGTTTTTTCACTGTTAGATGGACAATTGATGAAACAAGGAAAAACATTTACATTGAGTTACAAGAGATGGGGGTCTCAATCATAAATAAAAAAAAGTGTTAGAAAGGATGATGTTTCACAAAGAATTAAAATATGGTGGATGAACTGGAGAGGTGCGTCTAGGGTCTTGTGTGATCAACGTATGCCTTAAAAGCTTAAAGGAAAATGTTGTAAGATTGTCGTACAACCAACTATGATGTATGGTGTAAAGTGTTGGGCTGTTAAAAAGCATCATAGATAAACCTAGTGTAGTAGATTTGAGGATGCTAAGATGGATGAGTGGCAAATCTAGGATGGACAAGATAAGGAATGATCATATTAGAGCGCAACCATGTGCTAATGGAGGCCTGTAAATGCCCCTATTTGAAGAAGTGATTTAATCCAGGTTGAAGGAATTAGAAGAGGTAGAGGCAGACCTAAGATAACCTTAAGACCTTAAGAGAAGTTGCGAGAAAGGATATGCATAGCTTAGGCCTTGTATCTAGTATGGCCACAAACAGAGCTGATTCCATCTAGTTGCGACAAGGCTTATTGTTGTTGTTGTTGTTTGTGAGTTTTGCGGAGGTGGTTGGAAACAGTTGAGATGGACCATTAATCTAATCATCAAACCAGTATTTCCCCTGTTGCATCAAATGAATTCAAAATTTATATAATTTTTAGTTCATGTACCTAACCTAGGCATACAACCAGCTAATTTTATTATCAGAAGCCATGTTTTCCAAATAATATACAAAATATACTTTCCTTAATATGGTTATAAAGTAAATTCTGGTATCCAATTCCTCTCAGTGGTTTTAAAAACCTGATGATATTTGACATGATTATCTAATTCTTACATGGATAAGGGCAAACCCGATGCCAAAGGCTTCCGAACAAGCAGAATCCCCTTGGGGAGGAGGGACAATTTTCCTATGCAACATTACCCCAGCAATTTTTGTTGAGAGGCTGTTTAGATGCCTTGACATCAGCCCACAACCCTGGTCCACCGACTATTGCCCAATGACTGCCCTTAATTCATATAGATAAGATCTTTTTTGACTAGTGAATTACCAGTCAATATGGGTTTCTCTTCCAACCCCTCCCCCACCCAAAGAAATATATATAGTAGTCTGATGACTGAAAATGCACAGGAGAATACTCAGTAGATAGTTTCTATATGGATGAAATTGGCCACAAAATTGTGTGATGTAGACAGCTGAAGGTAGTAGTCTCAGGAATGGCTTCCTTATCAAATTTCCTTGGTCAGCAAACAAGGCTTGTTCTAGTTTGACAGAGGGGCTTGGTTTTGAAGAACTCACTCCATTTAATATCGTTGGCCAAAAAAATCCATTTAACATCCAGTGGACCCACGGTGGTAGTTAAACTAGAGGTAACTGCACCAACACATTGGTCATCCGATCCCACTTGATCTTTCATGTGGAATGAAATAGCCTCCGAGCAAGAGCTTTCCTTTCAAAAGATTTGACTTGTCTCGGTGGAAACAACAGACCATCCTTTAGCACCTGCTGCAACAAGCACCAGCTTAACTTGGGTTTCTCAACAAAGCATAAATTCTGTGCAGGTGGTTGCTTGTTTTATCACTTCCAATTCTCCATCCAGGGAACTTATCCAGACAATAAAAGCCCTGGCACCGGAATATGCGATTGGCAAGCCAAAGGATGCTACTGGCATTTCGTCGGGAGGCAGCAGTAGTAGTAAGGCAGCAAGAGACTCTACTGCAAAGACTCCAGGAAATGTTACTGTGAAATTCCTCCAGGTGGATGTGAACAACTTCAAGGTGAATAAAGATCCCATTCCTATACATCTTATAGTTTTTCATTCAATTTATGAGTTAAACGTAGTCATTTGTTGGATCTTTTGGTAACTTGGTCGTTGGAATGTATTTCTTGCAGCCTAGGCAACCAGGTTTTATGGTGACCGAAGTTCCGTCTGTTATGTTTGTGAATAATAAGGGAAGAATGTTTCCTGATTATAAGGATCTTAATGCTCAGAAATTGAAGGATCAAATCAAGGAGTTTATTGAGAAGGCAGCTGCGAAATAAAGCATTCTGTTGAGGTTGGTGATTTCTGTTGTTTACTCTGCTGAGTAGTTTGGAAATGTGACAGGTAACTGAATGATCTATTGTGACTGTAAATTTTTCTTCTCGTGTAGGGTGGTATTTTTTGTTTTGTTTTTTTTTTTTTTTTTTTTTTGTTTTTTGTTGTACCAAAGAAAAGAAACAACAGCACGGAATGAAAATCTCACCAAAATTAGATACCCCAAACACACTCTTATTGGTTTTCACACACTGTATGAATGACATAACCAAGCAACAGTATCCCATCCCCTTCTGTTCCCTGGCCTTCGTATTTTCTAACCATTGCTTACTGCTATTCCCGAGTTCAAGGATTTGGAAGCTCGAAATCCAGAGGGGAAGAGGGAGATCGCAGTTAGAAGGAACGCTGCATAGTTAGAAGGAACGTTGCATACAATGATCATTAAGCAGGATTTCTAACAAACACAAGCTGTGTGTATAACCATAGTGTGAAGCCCAGATGCTGAGAAGAGGTGTGTGCTCACTTAAGACCTTCAGAGTATACTAATCCAAAATAAACCTCTGGAAGCATATGTTTACCAAAGCAGATTACTCCTTCAAAGCCTGCTAATCGGAAATTGACCTTGTTAATATCATGACATTCTCAATTTGTTCATCCCTTGTATAATGCAAATCAAATACCAGATTAGAAGAGAGACAAAGCCCAAAATGCATACCAAGTGCCTGATTAGAAGAGAACCGATGAACTTCTCAAAGAGAGAACCATTCGTAGTGTTTCGAGGGGAAGGGGCCCCGGTTTGGGGGGGGGGGGGGGGGGGGGGGGGGAAAACCCCAAAAAAGGGGGGGGGGGGGGGGCCCCGGTTTTTTTATTTTTCCCCCCCCCCCCTCTTTTCTGTTCCCCGGCGGGGTCGGGTGCCGCCACGCTTGTTACCCCGTTCTTTTTGGAAGAGAAAGTGACCCAGATTTCGAGTTCCAGGGAGGGGGAGAGAGGGAACAAACCTAAATAAGTGAGATTAGGGAAGCTCCGGTTCTGAAATATTTGGATCACTCGCTCCTTTTTGTTTCTGTTCCCTCTCTACGACATGTTTAAAATGTTTTTACAAAAGCGTTCTCGGGATTGGATTGTTCTTAAAGAGAAAAAGAATGACCGTTTTACCTAACGCTTGTTACCCGTTCTTTTTTGGAGAACAGACAAGTGTCAGAAACGTGCTCGAAAACATTATCAAACGCGCTCTAAGAAAAATTATGGCACAGGTGCGATGGGTTGCCAATCAAGAGAAGAAAATACCGTGAAATCTGAGATTGACGCGTGAAAATGCTTTTTCATTACTTTTCAACTACAGCTATTTTAATCCAAAAAAAAAAAAAAAAAAACTACAGCTATTATAATATTCATAGGAGTGACAAATGTTTATAATCACTAACCCGTATTACTATATCTCAACATCACTATATCTCAACATCCTCCAGACTAGGTTGAGGAAGGAGACTTAGTTTGCAACATAAAGTCTGAAATTAGTATTGAGGGAGTCGTTTGATGAAACTATCTGCCAAGATGCTTGGAGGAGACAAAACGAGTCACCAAATGACCGAGTGTCACCTTCTCCCGAACAAAATGATAATCCAACTCAAGATGTTTGGTTGGAGGGGGGGGAAGACCACGGGTTATGCTTTGAACTTGTTTGAATCAGTTAAATGTTCAAATTTGAAATAGCGATTATATAGTCATCCCCCGGGCACCCTATCAAAATATAGTTTTTCTACGTGAAAGGCTATGAAGAGCTTTCATATTATAACAATAAAGAATAGCCGGGGACAACTGAGGAATACGAATGTCCCGAAGCAAGAAACTAAGCCATGTAAATTCACCTATGATAGCAGCCTTCGCCCTATATTCGGCCTTAGTGCTGGATCGAGAGACGGTTGCTTCACAATACCCTATTGTTGATCGTCTAATAGTGGGACATCAAACCCGGTCGGCATTGGAAAAACCATATGATTGGAAAGAAATTATCCTCATGAATATGAAAAATATAGTTAAGAGTACCCTTAACATAGCGAAGTATACGCTTGAGCAACACAAAATCTCTCTCTTTTTTTTTTTTTTTGTCAACACACAAAATCTGTCTATGAACCATGCATGACTTGGCATACCGAATTAACCGCATAAGATAAGTCTGGTCTTGTCATCGCAAGATATTGAAGGCCTCCAACGAGACTACGAAATAAAGTAACATTTGGATAAGCACTTGTGTCACCAGAAAATAAAAAATAAAAAGGAGCCACCATAGGGGTTGTCATGGGTTTTACATCCTCTAAGTGGGCTTGGTGTAACACATCCCGTGCATATTTTTTTTGTGAGAGAAAAAGCCCATCAGAGGTTTTGGATACTCAAGAAAATAATGCAAACTGCCCAGGTTTCTAATTGCAAAAGGATCTACAAGGCGGGTAACAAAGTCCATAAGAAAATCTGAATTATTCTTTGTTAACACGATGTCATCCACATAGAGCCTACCAGGTATATCAAATAATAAAATAAGCCTAAGAAAAATATTCATATGCCATTATTTGATCGAAGGATTATATCATAGTATCTAAAGTAGAAGCGCATTGAAGAACAAGGGTGTGACATAATGTCTTAGACATATTTGGATTAATAAACCTGATGAGGCACAGATGTGAAGTAATGTTTACAAATTAAAGTTTTGGCGAAGTCACTTTTAGAATCGTTAAATTCAATCCAGTGCAAGACAAACTAGGACCCTACATCAATGCTGCTCATTTACTAAACATGTCAAGGGTATGTAGTACCTACCCCCCCCCCCCCCCCCAAGAAAAAAAGAAGGGTATGTAGTAATCATGGTGCAACATTTTGGTGAAGAATTTCGGCTGGTTCGAATACTATCGACATAAAAAATTTCACCGAAATCGATACTCCTAAAGTTGCCGGAAAATCACTCAAAAATCATCGATTTGCCGGAAAATTGGCGAAAATTTGGAAAACTTCGCAGAAGTCGATGACTGACTTGAAAGGTAAGGGCGAAACCAAAAATTAGCAAACTGATTGAGTAAAAGCCATGGGAACTATTGGTAAAAAAAAAAAAAAAAAAACAAACACGCAAACCGGTCCATCTTCCAACAGTGAAGAAGAGGATATACACCAAACACAGAAGGCAAAACTAGAGAAAAGCCAAAATGGAATCTCACGGCAACGGAATGTAAGAAGAAAAAAAATCCATAAACAAGCTTCGAATCTGTACTAACAACGTTGAAGAAGAGGATGATATGAAACCGATTAAGCTTAAATGGCGGATGAAACGAGAAGAGCTTGATGTCTGATGACGACATCAACTTCCTTGAAACCAAATGGGAGACCGGAGATGCGACTAGGAGGAAAGAGGAATGGCATTTTTTGATTCTTCAAGACATTTCGTTTGGATTTTTACTTTTTTATTACTTAAATTGAAAAGACAACTTATACAAAACATGTGCTTGCCCTACCACTTTGATGGTATGCTTTACATGACTACACCATGTCACCATGTGGCCTTGTGTCACCTTGAAATCTGGGCGAGACTTTGGCAAATTTTCATCGGAATTTTCGGCGAAATTTGCCAATTCGCTTGGTTCACCCCGGACAAACCGGCAAATTTCACCGAAATGTTGCACCTTGCTTAGTAATAGGTTGGACTAAAATTGACACTCTTTACCCAAAATTCCAAGTCTATATTCCCATTATGTCTTACGAAAAGAAGAAACATTTTTAAGGATTAGTAAACGAAGGGCAATTTCTAGTTATGTGGATCTTTACCATCTATCTTATGGGATAAAAAATCTCATCTAGATTCGATACCCCACAAACACTCTAGTGCAAGAACCATAAAACCAAACAAAATAACCCATCCCAAATTCATATATGCTAAATTTTTAGATTGAAATTTTTTACATTATTTATGTATCCAAAGGAGGCCAGATTTTCGCTCATGCAGCCAAAATTCTGCAAAATCGAACAAAGCCCATATACAAAATCCAAGGCCCACAATAGGTTCATTGGCCCATAGAGAGATTGAAATGTTCTGGCCCATTTATCATCTCTATATCTTTAGTGGGCCCCACAGACGACGTACACGAGAGATACGGCCTGAACGCATCTGACACGTCTCGTTTCTTTCTTGTCGTTGATTTGATTTGTTCCGTTCCGGTTTCAGATTTATCATGCGCCGGACATTACTGAAACTGACTCATCGTTCGGGTTCGGTGTCAGATGACTCAGACATTGCTGTTCTTAGGCTACCAGCATGAGAAGAACGCTTCGCCTGTAAAACAGAAACGCTGGTTTGATTTAAAACAAAAAAACAAAAAAACGTTAACGGCCGTTAATTTTCCAACCTCCGCGACCAGCTGTTTTTTTCAGTTTCTTCTTTTATTATGAATTGTATTTTCGTTTTCTCGGATTTGACGGCGGAAACGGGATTCCGTGTCCACGTGGCGCCTCTCTATGCTGCATTTCTTCTTTCCACCTGTCTTTTTCGCAAAAAAAAAAAAAAAAAAAAACTGTTATCAATCAGCTCCACACCCACAGATTTTAGCTTGAAGTCGTTCAATTTCTTTTTTTAAAATTCCAAATTTAAGATTTTTCTAAAACTACTAATTCTGTAACAAACAAACATCAAAATTAAATAATCAAATTTGAAAATTTTTTGGTAAGAAAAATCAAATTTGATATTATTATATTATTATGCAAATTTAGAAACCTAGGAGAAAAAGGAATAGATGTTTCATCAAAACCAACGGCTACATTGCCGGTTCAAAATCAAAAGAGTGAAGAGCAAACAAGCAAAAGCAGAGCCCTAGAAGTAGACCCCCTACAGCTTTATATTCCCCTTCCTCATTTTGCGTAGGACCCACGCTTTTAAACGAAAAACAACCAACAGCGACTATCCGCTGGCGGAGTATTCAAACGGACGGAATGAAACGCCGTTAATACTTAAATATGAAATTAATTAAGAAAAGGCTGGAAATTAGAGGTGGGCGGTTGGGTTGGGGTGAGGTGAGGTGTGCTGTGGGTCCCATGGAAAGGATTAGTACGAGCTGTCTGTCTGAGTATGACAGTCTGGTCCTTAGAGGTTTTCTTTCTCTCTCTTCTAAACTGCATGTCTATATGAAACAAAGCAAGCCTGGAACAAGACCTTCATCACATTACCTCCACACACGTTTCAGAAACTCTCAACCACCATCACTGCTAGCAAAATGATGCTGGCTCCTTGTTTTTAAAGCTGCTCTCTGTCTGCTCTTCTGCCCATCATTCTGTGGTTTCTCCATTTGGTTGTAGAAAATCTTGAAGGGTAATCCTTAAATCTTCATTTGCAACCATGGCAGAGGAAACCCAAACGAAATCAGAGGAAGTCGTTGTGACTGTGAAAGAGACTGAGAAAATGGCACAGAAGGAGGCCGCCAAGCCCAGTGTTATAGAAGATGTTTCTGCTTCTGTGACTGTTACTGCTTCTGAAATGGCTGAGAAGCCAAAGGTTTCTGAGGAGGAGACCGTTGGTCAATCTGTTTCTTTTAAGGAGGAAAGCAACATCGTTTATGATCTTCCTGACCCAGAGAAGAAAGCCCTTGAAGAGTTGAAGCAGCTCATTCAGGAAGCTCTTAATAAACACGAGTTCACTGCTCCTCCACCGGCGCCGAAGGAGGAAGAGAAGCCCAAGCCCAAAGAGGAGGAGGAGAAGAAGGCTGAGACTCAAGAAGAAACTGCAACTGCTGTTGAAGAAGTGCCGGCGGCGACGCTTACGGAAGAGCCCCTGAAGACGGAGGCTAATGAAGTTGCAGAGCCGGCATCGGTACCGGAAATGGTGGAGGAGAAAAAAGAAGGATCATCGGCAACGCCGGAAGAAGTCAAGGAAGTGACGCCAGCGGCAGTGGTGGTTACAGAAGTGGTTGAGACTGTAACCTACGTTGATGACGATGGCGCTAAGACTGTTGAAGCCATTAAAGAAACCATCGTAGCTGTCTCTGCTCCTGCAGCCGCGGCCGAGGAAGCTGCATCGGCGTCTGAAAAGAAAGAAGATGAGAAAGCGGAAGCCGCAGCTTCACCCCCTTCGCCACCGGAGGAGGTATCCATATGGGGAATCCCGTTGCTCGCCGACGAGCGGAGCGATGTGATCCTTCTGAAATTCCTTCGTGCTAGGGATTTCAAGGCGAAGGATGCGTTCGCCATGATTAAGAACACGGTGGCATGGAGGAAAGAGTTCGGAATTGAAACTCTGCTTGAAGAAGATCTCGGTAATGATCTGGAGAAAGCTGTGTTCATGTATGGCTTTGATAAGGAAGGTCACCCTGTGTGTTACAACGTATATGGTGAGTTCCGGAACAAGGAATTGTATCAGAAGGCATTTTCCGATGAGGAAAAGCGACAGAAGTTCCTTCGATGGAGGATTCAGTTCCTTGAGAAGAGCATTCAAAAGCTCGATTTTAGCCCAACTGGTATCTCCACGATTTTCCAAGTTAATGATCTTAAGAATTCTCCCGGACCCGGAAAGTGGGAACTTCGACAAGCTACAAGGCAAGCTCTATCCCTGCTGCAGGACAACTACCCTGAGTTTGTCGCCAAACAGGTACTACTGATTCTTCTCCTCTGATGATCTGATTCATGGACCAGTTTAATTAAAATTTGAGTCTGATGCAGGTTTTTATCAATGTTCCCTGGTGGTACCTTGCCTTCAATCGGATGATCAGTCCCTTCTTGACACAGAGAACCAAGAGCAAGTTTTTCTTTGCCGGACCATCCAAATCTGCTGAAACCCTTTTCAAGTTAGTCAAGATTTCGGCTTTCGTACTTAAATTTTGATGATTAAATATGTCTGTTGTCTTTTCTTTTTGGGTTCTTCCAATTGACATTTACTGACTTCGAAGTGTGATTGTTTCTGCAAAAACAGGTATATCACTCCCGAGCAAGTGCCAGTTCAATACGGAGGCTTGAGCAGGGAAGGAGAACAAGAATTCTCTACAGCTGAATCAGTTACTGAAGTCACTGTAAAGCCGACAACAAAGCACGCTATTGAAATCTCTGTTCCTGAGGTGGGTTCTTTTTTCTGTGTATATCCAATCATCTACATTGATTTGAAAGAACTCTTGTTTGTCTCTGATACAATAAATGCTAATTGATTGTTTAAATTCCGGATTAATGGTCTGCAGAACTGCCTTTTCGTTTGGGAGCTTCGCGTAATTGGTTGGGATGTCAGCTATGGTGCTGAGTTTGTACCTAATGCCGAAGACGGCTACACTGTGATTGTGCAGAAGGCAAGGAAGTTGATGCCCACCGATGAACCAGTGCTTTCCAACAGCTTCAGGATTGGTGAGCCAGGGAAGGTGGTGCTCACCATCAACAACACCTCATCCAAGAAGAAAAAGCTCCTCTACAGATACAAGACCAAACCCTCCTCAGATTGAGTTCAAATTCAACCAGATGAAACCTATTTCTCAAATCATACATCATCATCATATTGACTAGAAGATTTTTGGGCTGGGTTCTTTTTGTTCAGACTTTTAGTTCTTTCTATAATTTTTTTTTCTTTTTTTTTCTTTTCCTTTTGGGATTCTTGTGGAGGTTATATTTTTGTTGAAGTTTCAAATTTGGTGTGAGGATGTGTGAGATTTTATGGCAAACTTGATTGGGTATGAGGGGAAGAATGGAAATTCTGAAAGAAAAAACTAGGAAGAAGAGTGGAAGGAATCCTGTTACTGCTGTTGCCTGTAAAATTTCTTTGTAAATTAGTTGGTTTTTTTGCTCAGTAAAAATAGATCTCTTGTTGAAATTCTTTTCTTTATAATTCATGGCCCTCTTGTAACAATTAATAATGCTGCTAATCAAGTGGTTTGATTGTTTATACATTAAGTTGGTATTCTTTGAATGTTTCTCTATTTAATTCCAAAACACAACCAGGAGAGTGGAGACTGACACTGGTAAACTGGGCTGTCTTCATAAAGAATGGCACTCGTATTATTAGGCACGATTTGCTTTTGCTGTATCTTATTTACTATTAGGTGTAAAGGAGGAAAACCCTAATCATTTGATCCACCTAACTCTTATGAAAAAGTTATGTTTAAGGTTTTTTAATGGCAGTGAAGATTTGAAACCCATTTTGAAACTATCAAGGCTGGTAAAATTGTCAGGGATCCTTCAAAGGCTGCGTCTTTTGTTTACTTTCCCAAAAGTTAAAACAGATAGAAGTTTTCAAAATTCAACTCGTGCTTCTCCATTGGTAGCTCTTTCGTGCTTTGTCAATCCCATTGTTGTAGCTTTTTTGCCGTATTTACCTTTGGGGCCCATTACTGAATGGTGCCCTTCTAAACCTCGAAAGAAGCATTGTAATGGTATTGTAGTCTCAAAAAGAAGAAAGCATTGTAATTGACCTCCCACCTTGCATTTTCTGGGCATCTGTCTTGCAGATCTGGGTACCTATTTATTATATTTTAATAAGTTAAAAACTGTAAAATTCAGAAAAGCAAATTGCACCAATACCTAACATAATAGGCTGTGTTTTTTAGCGAAGCTGAAAGCTGAAAAACTTCATTTATAAACTTGAAAGAAAATTCAAATATATATTAAATAAAAGAAAAAAATACAAAAGATAACTCCATGAAAACACAAGGTTTAGTCTAAATCAAAAAATAAAAATTGACCAAATGTCATATTTGTAATAGACAAAGTCACTTAGGCTAAGAAATGGATAGAGTATAATAAGCCCTTAGAATAATAGTTGTAACAACCACAACAACAATTAAGCACAAGAAATATAACATTCACAAACACCCGATGAAGCGACATGCCACAAAGGCGGATATAAACACGCTATAAGGACGGAAATACACGTTACCAAAGCGGAGAGATGGCATGCTACAAGGGTGGAAACGACAGCCACGACAAAGACACACCGATGACGATCAGCAACACGAGACTCTCGTAGCAGCAAAACTTCCAGATGATTCACGGGAGAAACTTCAAGCTCCGGCGTAAAACCTTCGGTCTGCAGAATTCACTGTTGGAGCTCGCATCTACCTGTTTTTTTTTTTCCCGGATAACCTGAAACTTTCCGCCAATTGTGAAAAAAGAGAAAACACAGAGAGACGGAGAGAATGAAAAACTGAGAACAGTTTTTTTTTTTTCCGATCGGAACTTCACAAAAAATAGAGAGAATGAGAAACTGAGAACAGTTTTTTTTTCTCCCCCAAATTTACCTGCACTCAAATCTATCGTTTTTTTCATCTTACATGTGTTTTTAGTTTTTACATTACTTTACTAACATTTAAGTATGCTTTTAGGGTTTAGCTTGTCATGTTGTCATCTTGCATCACCTCTACAATCTCTTTTCTAATCCCCTACCTTTACCATCAAAATCTCCTTAGTTTCTTCCATCATATCCTTCAAGAATCTATACACGCAAGGGAAAATTTTCATCACTTTTTATGGATAGTTGATGGTTCATCAGGTGCCAACCTTATCTGATAATGATTTCCTGCTGCTTCATGAGTAAACATGAATAATTAAACTGTTTAGATAAGCATCAAGGCTGGTCGTTCGGGTAGGTAAACGTACAGGGACACGACACTATCAAAGTCAAGCTGTATACAACTTACACTTTTGGACTTGGTTCAGGCCTGAATCTTTCTCGCTTGACTCGACAGTTCAATGATTTGCCCAGTGAGCTATCAAACTTTCATTGGGTATGTGGGTCCTTGATTAATCACTTGATCTCTCCAAAAATTGATGACATTTACTGGTTTTCATTAGGTTTTAAGCTCTCAACCTTCTCATTGTATAATCGAAAAACAGATCACCTGTAGAACATATTATCCATTTAATTATGTTAGTGATTACTGTGACCAGAGGTAGTGATGAAATCTAGTGGCTATGCGGGTCCTACTTCTTAGAGGTCTTTAGCCTCTTTTTTCTTTTTTTTTTAAAAATTAAAATAAAAAAATTTATTTGGTTAAAGTTCAATAACAAAGATAGATGTGATTGCACGTAAATTGAGTGTTTACATCATCTACAATTCTCACTCTCTGTAATTTCTTGTAATTTTATTTAGGATTGTTATAAATAGCAGTTAATTATCTAAGAAATAAAATTAGAACCCAATAAAAAACTGAATCTGATAAATCCCTAAATAAATTATGAAGAGATGATAAAATTTTAAAGATTTATTAAATGCACTTCTTAGTTGGGTTTCTTTAAATAATTAATTGTCATCAATCATAATCTTTCTATAAATCATAGAATTTAAAAAGAAAAAAATGATAGAAAATTGCAGTGGGTTAGAAAACCTCAATTTTTGAAAAAATAAAGAAAATTTGGACGTGAGTGCATGACCATGGTCAGCAGAAGCTATTCAGTGTTTTGGCTTGCACGTATATCAAATTCCCATGGTTTTGAAGTCATAACGTTAGGTTCCGATACAGATAGGATCAACCCGATACCCGATACCCGATACCCGATACCGACCCGTTACGTACTCACTCTCGTCAGTGTGTCTGGTGACTCTGTTGTCCTGGACAGACACGACAACTGAGCGACCAGAGTCCCCACTGGGCCACTGCACCCACCATGTGCAACTTCTTTGAGGGGCAGCCCCTGATGATCTCTGTCTTTTCTCTCACTGTCCACGCTCAAAGTTCTACCCATGGCGTGCGTTTTGGGTGTCAAAACAGAGCCCAAGTGATAAAAAAAAGACCCCATCAGTTTCAATGTCTTGAGGTTAAATAAAAGTCCATAACCACCTCTGAACTCATTTGTTTCAACTTCCCGTTTTGTTTTTTCTTTTTTTTTCTTTTGGTTTTCAATGGTGTAGTTTAAAAAGTAGAAGAAAAAAAATGGATGTTCCAGACCACCAGAATTGATTTGAGCCGTAGGCAGCTCAGTGAACACAACTACTAAAGCAAAACCCGAGATTTTTGGGTGTCTAATGAGGCTTATTTTCATGTATGGACCTTTATTTGTCTTACATATTGATCAAATAATCAATAATTTTGTATCAGAATTAGTGCATTGGTCAAATCCACCTGGTAGAAATGCAATGTTTTATGACTTTATCATAATGAAAAGGGGGAAAGAAGTTGTTAGGAATGCAAGTGTCATTCATCTCTAACCATCATATGACCTTGTGCCATAAAAGAGTCCAAATTGGTGGGTATATCTACCAACCATCATTAAAGAGATAATATATATTGGAAAAGGATCAACTACCCTTGGGAGAGTAGGGATTTTGATCCTAGCCCTACCTTTGGGGTTGGGCCCATGCCCCATGGATGGCTGGGATCCATCCACCCATCACTAACTGCCCAAGTGAACAGCAGATCCAGACCAAGAATCTCTCTCTATATATATACATATGAAGGCGATCACATGTTAGGTGTTGATTGTTAAATTGTCATTATAAGGAAGCAAAGCAAAACCCCTTTGAAAGACCTATTATCTTTTGAGGATAGCATAGCATGATGTGTAAATTTCTTTGTAAATATCATTTTCATCATTAACATTCTAAAAGATACTTCCCAATGGTCAATTTTGGTACCTGCAGAACCATATGAATTTGATTAGTTTATCAAAACAATCCATCGCATGGTGCCCATGAAATCATGTGAATCTTTACTATTAACTCTGAAGGAGTGGTCAACTTTGAGCCACTCACACAGAGAGTTTAATACTCTTCATTGCTTTCAGTGAAAGTTGAATAATTTTGATTTCAACCATGGGCGATGTGGTGAAGGAGTTCATAGAGGCCTGCCCATGTCAATACTAAGATCAGATCATTTTAAGTCTGATGTGAAGAATCAATTAAATCCAAAATGAGTGGCCCCAAGTAGATTGGAGGATATGAATCTGTTAATTTAGATCAGCTACCATGTCAACTCCTTTACCAACTTTGGGATTAAATGAACCATTAACATATATTAATAAAGAGTTACCTTCATGGTAGATCAATTATTTAATTACATAGCTTGCTACAGGAAACTAAAAAATGTGAGGTACCTACTCATTGTTTGTCTAAATTTTGTATCCATTCAGTCTAAATTATTGATAGCTCATCTCTGAGTTTCAGCCCAGTAGAATTTCCACCATGAAGAACAATGAAGTTCTGAAAAACTGTTGATCCGACTTGAGTTGCTTGAAAGGTTGATCACTTTCCACCTATGAGTTATCTAGCAATCCAAGGTCCCTGTAGAAGATCTGGGTTGCTCAAGAAGAGTCCTTTATTACCTTCCCTTTGTAAATAATACTATAAAGAACACACTCAATATGGACTAGATTACACTGAAATAGGTATAAGTGGGAATAATACAAAATGGAAAGCATTCAGTAATTGCTTACAACCAAGGCTTGATTCAGCCAATTTCTCATCATCAGGAATGCCTTGTCTGCATCTGCATCTTCTTCTGGAGACTCAGGCCGGTGAGCAAACCCATGACCACACCCTTCATAAGCAACCACCTTGGAGCCTCTACCAATGCTCTTTTCCATGTCATTTAAGATACTAACTGGGCAAAGTGGATCATTGTCTCCAGAAACAAATAATACAGGGACTTTAACATGGGTTGCTAGGGACTTGTCCATCCTTGTACCATAGAAGCAGACACCCACACCAAAATAGGTATCCTGATCCTGGGCCAGAGTCTCCACTAATCGGCCACCTCCAAAGCAAAAACCAATGACACCAAGCTTCTTTGAGATTCCAGCTGCTATGAATTCATCAACCATCCATTTTGTTGATGCAGCTATATCCTTAGCGACCCTTTCAGGGGCTTGCCTCGCTCGCCACTCTTCAAAATTGGCTTTGGATTGGTCCTTCTTCCATGGATTCCCACGGAACAAATCTGGTACTAGAACACTGCAAATTTGGTTGGAAAATGTATAAGCCAGACATATGGGGAGGCATTTGAAGAACTAAAACTGTGTAACTGAAGAGAATGAAATTAGGTATTCAGAAAGTACAAGAAACAGAGTATGTATAGAAAGCCAAGCAACATACTTGTATCCATTGCAGGCAACACGGTATGCAAAATCCCTTGTAGATGAATCTTCAAATCCGAAAACATCAGACAGTAGAAGTATACCATTTCCATTATTATTCTTCACTGCCTTGAATAGGTTAGAGCGGAAACAGTCCTTACCCTCTCCTAACATAATTTCAAATCCATTTACTAGTTCACAAGCCTCATCATTTATCTCCTCCTCCAGTTTCACCTGACCACATGATACTCTGCAGATGCCATTCTTCTTTGTATAGTATGAGCATCTTTGATGATTGTAAGTGCATATCTTCTGGACAACAACTGAAGCATTAAAGTCAAAAACTGCAGTTTTCCTATAAAACAAACAGTATGGCTAGAACAGTGTTGAAGAATCACATTATGTCAACGGTGATAGGTATCCAAGTTTGTAATCTTTGGACTGGCATTACTTAAAGCATGAATTATAAGTAAACCTGCATTAAAACAGCTGATCTCTCTAGAAAATGTAAATGTTCTTAGACATAAGAAAATAAATCAGTACCAAAAAAAAAAAACACATTTGTTGGCATTATTTTGTTGTTTGTAAAATAAAATTACCTGCAGGAGTCATTCATTACAAGTAATACAAGGACATTTAAATCAACCCTGAAGGAGAAAGTTATTGGTAGCTTTAAGTTACAAAGGAAGCCTCACTCAGAAGGATCTAGCACTGCTTTTCTGTGAACCTACTATAGTTATTTATTTTAATCCAAAAAGAAGGTATAGTCATTTATTCAGGCGTGGCTCATATAGTTCAAGATGGTATCTGAAACAACAAGACAGTAGTAAAGGTGGAGAAAATACTGGTTACCCACACGATGAAAAGGAACACAGCAGTTAAAATTCAAAAAGCCTATCTTTTGCTAAGTTATTGGATTACAGTTCATAACAAGATCAACAAAGAGAAACAAAATAATAAGGTTGTTGATTGTAAGGTTGCACTGCTCGTTATGGACAACCACCTCAACTGAAAACAAACCATTAGATCTGTAGCAAGGTTATGTATTTCAGGTATAGGTAGGGGTGTCAAAACCTAACCCAAACCGTTAAAACCGGACCGAACCGGCCCGCACCAAAGCTTAATGGGCTGTGTTTGGGCTGAACAACCTCAGCCCGCAACGGTTCGGGCTGGGCCGGGCTAGCCCGTGTGTGGCCCGCTAGCCCGAACTGTTTGGCCCGAAACCAGCCCGAACCCGAACCGTTGACACCCCTAGGTATAGGTAAATTTATGGTCAATACAAACAAAACTAATTAGACAGGACATTTCATGTTTTAAGCATGCTAAACCCAAAACCTACCCTAATAAGTGACTGTTAATCCTCATTTAGTGTTTGCAAAAAATTTGTACACACTAGCAGGGAAGAAGAACTTGGTGGATCCTTTTGGCTGAGTTGTCTTGGCTTCACAGCTTATCAAGATAATTGGGGTTGATTTTCTCTTCAACCTGATTTCACATGATTTCAATAGGTTTAGATGCTGTTTCTACCCCCATTAAGGTGATTGCTAGAGTTTTGACCTGACACCTATATGAATTCACATTATTCCAATTGAAACTTGAAGAAATTGGGCCTGGAACCAGGACAAGCACTTGTTTATGCCAGATACTGTTCATAAATAAGCAAATTTTTTTGAATCCAATAAAAATTCTTAATTTCAAATCATTAAAGGATAAAAGTGTCAACCCTAAGTTCAAGAACAAAAACTGGAATTTCAGTCTACTTTTAAATGCTAGGGATTTTTCAAATCTAAAAATCTTAATAGTATAAAACATTGCTAAAACCAAAAGATTGGTAATTTGTTTTGATGTCTAGAAACTTATTTCCATTCAGAACAACTTCTATAAACAATTTTTGCACACCCCAAACTAAGTTTGACTAGGACATAACTCCTTGAATATATTCAATTTAAGCAATCTTAAATTTGTTGGAAAGCTTTCAAACTAATCCAAATTGAATCAATTGATTCTGATATTGAAGGAGTTATATTACGGTTAAACCTTATTCAGTACCACATCCAAAGAACAATGTACACTATAAAACTTCACAAACCCCCAACCCCAAAAAAAAACCTCTTTTCCTTTTCCCATATATTACTCCCACCATTTTTCTCCTCCATGTTTTCTGGGTTGGGCACTGATTTTTTTTTTCACCCAAAAAGTAGAAATGAACCAGGAATCCTACCAGAACTCAAGGCTGAAGACCCATGAAGCCTGTCTGCTAGATCTTACAGATCAAAGGAAAAGAACATCTAGTGCAGTGTCTAGGAGAGGCAACTGTAAAGAGCGTTACCCCTTGCTTTACAGGGTAGTAATCGAACTCCATTAAATGAAATTGTGAGGAAGGGCCTAGCACTTCACCTCATTCTAAAAGGAAAGAAAAGCGAAATTAAAACTGATTCCAACTCCTGCAGCTATAGGCTGTGTTTAAAGTGTCTTAAAGCAGCTGAAATACTGATAAAGAAAGTAAACTGGAAAGGAAACAGGTCCAGACTTACAAGATCCTAAGCCAGCATGACTACTGAAATATAATTAAAAAGAACAAAAGAATAGGACTCTAAGTGATCCTTATGATTTAGATGAACCAGCTTTGAACTACAAAACTGGTTCAACAAGAACCATGCAGTGCTCAATCTCTTATTCCTGTTCCTATCTTAGCCTCTTCAGATCCGTGTAGCCGACACAATTTGTGGGATAGGGTCATGGTTATTATTCTTGCTGTTATTGTTGTTCAGTCTCCTCCATTAGTACTTAATGGTGTACCTAGCATCTAAATCCTCCTCCTTGCAATAAATCATGCAATTTGTCACCCCTCCTCCCTCTATTGTTGTCTCAATTCCCTACATTTTATCAAATTTGATATTTAGTAAATGCAAGGTCATGTTCATGATAAGCGAAGTAAACCCTCCTCTCTACCAACCATTAAATTCTAAGCATAATAAGACCTCAATCATGTACATGGCTTGCAATTTTAATCTAGTATTTGCAGTTCTAGTTTTTTTAACAGAAGGATTTTCATCCAAAACGAAAAGGTAGTTTTGCATTTCTGAAATAAACTCAACTGCAGCTCATCCACAGCTAAATCAAGTGCCACTCACAAAGATTATGCTGCACAGCTTTCATTTCTTGGTCCAAGACAAGTAAGACACAGTCAGAATTTTGAACTTCTTTGGACGAAAATTCAGGCTCTATTCTTTTGCAGATTATCTACACTCTGTACCTTGGAATATGGAAGCATGAAATAGTTTTCAGTTGTGTTCAGTAGGAATTAAAGTTCAGGAAAACATCTGAGTGCAAGCAACTCAGATGAAAATTCCATTATTGGCACGCCACTTGGATCTGTAGCAATTTACCAAAGCTTCATGTCAGACAATGCATTCTCCAACTCCGATGCTAAAGTTGAAATGTACCAATCCAAATCATATTTATTAGGTTATCTGAGCGGACAAAAGAAAGCTTGTTACCCCCATTAGTCTACTAACAGAAAAATTTCAGAAAGAATCAACGCTTTGTCTTCAAGATCCTGTTTTCAAGAAGTCCACAGAATGCGGCTGCTTATAATCAATTCTTAATCATGTTTCAGATGATTCAACAATCAAACTCAATTTTATTTCCTTGGAATGTACTCTGCCCAGCCTAAAATTCCGCCTCTAATTGACCTTGTGATTCATTAATAGTGATATAAAATTCCTCAGAGATGCCTCTGAACAGAAAATAATGGACCAAGAAATGAAAATTTCCCATCCCCAGCAGTCATTTATTAAAGCCTCTAGTAAACACTCTCTGATAACTCAAGCAAGGCAAAATGACAACTTAACAAGACAAAATCACAGAGAGAAATATTATGAAAAGAATCAATAATTTTCCCTACATCTGTTTAAACAGCAAGCAGGAGAACATTTCAGTTGAGAGATGAACAGGTTCAAAAAACAGACTAGGAAATAGTGAACTTACAGACTAGAAAATCAAGGAAGAAGGGTGAACTTACAGAAGAAGGGAAGCACCGGAGAAGAGCAGGTGACAGGAAGTGTGAACGCTGGTGAACCTTTAGAGGGAAGGGAAAGGAAAGGGTTGATGCCAACCCCATCTATTATTGCAGAGACCAGCCAAAGGAGGAAGCTCGGATGACGAATCAATGGCGCCTGTTAATAATATTATGCACAACTATATCCGAGTCACGAATTCAGGCCTCAATCTATTCAACCGGTTTGAATAGAAATAGCGGTTGGACCGGATCTGGTGAAGAAGCAACTTCTTTTTAAGTATTTTTTCAAGGGTAATTTAGTTATTTGAAACATCAGGGAGGTACACGAAACTTCATTTTGTTATTGCCCTAATCGATATTATGGAAGCAGCCATGTTTGAATCAACAAGAACACTTGGAGTAACAACCATGTTTTTCCTTCTTTCTTCTTTTTTTTTTTTTTGTTCCTTATTTAATGTCAGGGACTCAGGGCAATGCTAGTCTTTTTCTTTGATATAAGGGCCAATACTATAAAACCACAAGAGATTAAGGGCAATTTAGAACTATCAATTTATCTAATCATGACTTGATATAACTTTTTATAAATAAAATGTACTATTGTGCAAATTTAAGACCCAGAAGCACTATAAAACCCTCTAAATCTCAAACAATTCTAACCAAGGTTGCTGAGATATAGGACAGATTCAAAGTTGGAAGGTTGATGAAGATCTTGCAAACTAGAGGAAGCTTTCAGCTCCAAATTAGTATTGACTATAGGCCCTTGAGCAGGTACTTTGTGCTCCAAAACCCAGCAAAGTTCTGGTGGCTGGCTGAGGATATGTGAAAGCCTGAAGTTGCAGTTGCGGATCAGCTTTGAGATTCAGCAGTAATCCTCAAAATGAATTGGTCATCACAAGAACAAATTATGCAGCAGTCATGGGTATGAAAGCACTTGTGTTGATAAAGGAGAAACAACAGAAGAGCTCAACTGCAATCGAGGCAAAAGTAGACAAGATAGAAGCGTAAGGGGTAGTGGTAATGGCTATCTCACCCAAAAGCTATCTCAGCTGCTGAGACTAGGACCTCCCATAACAGATGGCAAACGTAGATGGAACAATGACTGCTAAAAAAAAGATTTTACAAGCAATCACCATCAAAACTTGGATTTTGAATTTTTATATGGTGGCATTATTTTTAAAATAAGAAAATATTTCTTCAGGAGCCCAAATGATCTCCTAATAATGGTTCTTAATGACAAATGGTGCAAAAACTAAATAGTTCATCCTGTCCTTGTGGTTTTCTATCCGTCAAACCATATTTGATGATATCAAACATTCGGAGCCATATAGCCAGGTTTGTGTGTATTTAGAACCAACAAGACAGCATTTTCCTACATAATTAAGATTAACTGGTGAAATTTCAACAAATAACTTAGAGCTAAAATCTTGATTATAATAAATCCACAGAAATTTGATATACTACCTCTGGTGGTGGATGTGGAAGCTCAGACCTGGAGTGCGGATGGCTTTCCCATAATGTTCAATTGTCATGTGTTGTTCCATAACAAACAAAGCCATTACTTTTAAAACATAGTAAATCAAAACATTTACATGAAATATGAGTCTTAAAAGAGAAAATCGATACACATTATGGATCCTTACATGTCCAACTTTAAGACATGGCAATTAAAACATCCACATTACAAGTCTTACACTAAGAAAGATACTAAAATCCTTAAATGGGTTCAAACAAACATATTAGTATATATCAGTGTATATCAAATAAGAGATCCAGACTCTTCTCTTATTTTCCTCTCAATTGCTCTTAAAAGCCAAGGTAAGCGAGCCACTCCATTCATCGAAATGAAGGCTTGTCTTTTATTTCGATCCTCCAATACCTCCAAAGCCACTACATGGTGGTTGCTACCAATCTCAATCCCATCTAAAGTGTCAAGAATCTTATAAGCTTTCTCAAATGTTGTATCTATCTTTTCTCCATTTATATCTACTTTTTTGCTATTTATGTAGGCTGCCATACCTGCTACTCTATGTGTTTCCAGAGCAATCAATTTCTCAAGAGCCTCTCCTATACAGTCACTACTCTTTGATCTCTTCGATGACGCCATACTACTTCTCTTTTGCTTCTTATTTTTCGTCATATCCGACAATTCAATTGGCAAGTCATCATCACTAGAATCATCAGGATTTAAATTTACTGCACTATTGGAAGCAGATACCACATTTGGTGTTGTTGGTCGTGGCTCATTTTCAGTGGTGCAAATTGTACCATCGCCATCAACAGCAGGACCTTGGAACAATTCTTGTAGTTCTTCTTCATATTCCAAGGGGCCATCCTTTAAGTGCTTCCCATGGGGAAACCTCTGCAATTTTATTGGCAAAAAATAATTATCCAAGATTATTTCAAATTCCAAAACTGTAAAATTAAGGTAAGATTTGCTGTTGAGGGGTGTACCTTTACATAGTCATCCCAATGCTCTTTACTAGGTAGTTCGAGAATACCTAGATCCATGTTCCACCCCCAACCGTCAGTCTTATTTTTCAAATACAACCATCCATTCCACATTCCTTTCAAAACGTTCCATTTATTCTTGAGTTGCATCTTGGTTACTTTCTTCTCACATTTCTTGTTATATTCTTGCAACATCCAGGCCCAACCAGCCTTTGTGAAATTTGTATTCACCTTTTGCCCATTACGCAAACATTCACGTCCAATACTGATTAGCAATTTGGTCCTCTCATCAGTCCAACAATATTTCTCTCTTAGACCCTTCGAATCATCTGCCATATGTACTCCAACTCCCTTTCCACGATCCATCTAAAATAAATCCTGCTCACAATAAATAAATAAAAGTTGTAAAACATAATGCTAAATCATTGCAAAGTGTATATCATGTATCAAGTCTGGTATACACAAGATGAATATGTGATGTTCCCAAAATGAAATCTAATATTCTTTTTCCAAATACCTAACAACATCCATTTTACAACTGCATTAGTGAATCAGTGATAATTATGGAAGTAAACTAACATATTTAGTTTCTAATACCGAAGCTTGATCCTCAACCAAAAAACAACATAACCAATAAAAAAACACGACAGGAATAATTGACTATTCAGACTGAAAAAGGAAATGTAGTAGGGGATGCTGTAACAGATCCATGTCTTCATTCTAGTAACCAAGCATTAAATGGAGTGAACATAGATGTAGGCCCATCATATGGTTGAGAAGAATTGGGCTGCTATTGTAGGCTTCTTGTATCAATGTTAATTTTAATAATTTTCAAAATTTATTAGCTATTGGCTCACAGCTTAACTTTTTGAACATTATATATATAGGATGTTGTTTTGGAAGCAAAGTATATCCTTGACTCATCAGATAACGGTGCTCTTTACGATTGATTGGTTTGCATATAACCACTCAAGTTTTGTTTATAAAAAGACACAGAAATATGGGTTAACATTCATAAAAAGAAGGCAGTGCACCTAACTTAATCAATTTTAACTGCCATGTAGATTACCAGGGAAACAAGCTGATAGGAACCAGATTTTCCCGGTTGCCAGTAATTGATTTTCCCTTACAATTGCTGATCACTACTTGCCAAACCAATAGCTCAACCATAGCTGAAACAACTCACCAAGAATAACAAGGAAAAACAGAGGACATTAACAATGGAGTTCTTTCTATATTGTGTTAATGGAAATTAACATGGACTGCACTGCACTCGATTAACAGCAAACACCCTTCAAGACTTAAATTCACCTCTACTCTAGCACCCACCAAGGGTTTTTCCCTCACGTACAAGCACAGGCTATCCCTTTCTCCTACTGACGTAACCAGCACAGCAAGCATAGGGCCCATCAAAACTTGGACCAAAAGCCAGACCCAATTGGCGCACCAAGGAGCTCAAAACCTTCAGAAGGGCAATTTGGTCATTTCCTGGCCCCCTTGAACACCCAAAGGATTAAGCAGATTCCAGAATAATCTTAGGATCCTATATTTACTTTTAGTTTTTCAGTATGATTAGTGGTTAGAGTCCTTGTCTGTGCAGGAGTCCTAATGGAATCCAATTTTCAAGAAAAATGCCTTCTAGAATTTGGTTAATTATTTTTGCAAGTTATTTTTAATTTGAAGACCTCTAGAAGACTCCATTCTAATTTGTTTTATTATGTTGTTTCCAAAGTGGATTCCCTAGTTTGAGTCCAATTAAGTTTCCTTGGTAGAGTCTTAGTCTATTTCCCTCAAAGTGTAAGGCTATGTAAACCCCCCCCCCACCTCATTGTAGTCAAATCAGTTGAGAATCAATAAGAAATCAAAGACTTGGAGTAGTGGGAAGCTAGCTCACAACCTGGGTTTGAGGGTTTAAGAGTTTTTTATTAAATTCTGCAGTTCTTCATCATCATCTTCTAATCGTCAGTGGCAGCTTTGAAGTTTCATCCAGACCAGTAGTGACTCAACCAGCCCCCCCCCCCCCAAAAAAAAACCCCCCCCCCCCCCCCCCCCCCCCCCCCCCCCCCCCCGCCCCCCCCCCCCCCCCCCCCCCCCCCCCCGGCGCCCCCCCCCCCCCTCCAAGTAAAACCCTAGAAAACCCCAACCCCTTCCCTCTATCACCCTATGCCCTAGGCTCGCACCTCCCTCCCCTACCTTTTCCTACTTCTGAACCCACCTACAGTCCATTCCTTGAAGTGGCAAAATTTTCCTGCACCATCTTCTTCATTAAGATCCTAAACCCTAATTCCATTACAGACCTTATATCTCCTCAACCCCTTACCCAAAGCCAAAAACCCTTTCAAGATTACCTTCCCCTACATCTTCTCTACCTCCCTTCCAAACCCCAACCCTAACCATGAGCCCATACTCATTAAGAGACCTAAACTAACAAACCCTAACTTGGGAATTCTCTGAAATTACAGTTTGTGTAAAACAGAATATTTTCCTTCAATTTCAGATCTCTTTCTAACCTAGCCGAACCCTAAACCCTATCCAAATCAACGCTAGACCTAGCTATACCTAGATCTAATAGTGGAGAACCCAAACAAGCCTAGCCGCAGGCATCCTTGAGTGTTTTAAACTCAATCCAGTTGCTGTCCATGGAGTTTCAGACATAGACAGTGAAGTTTCAAACCCTAATTGATCAATTGAGAGGATACTTGAAGAGAACAGCTGCTGTCCAATAATTCCAGGCCTTAGCAGTAATGTTACAAGCCTAAAATCGCTGATTCCTTTGAAATTTTGCCCCAAACAGCAAGGTACTGAGCCCTAGATTGCCTGATGCATTCTTAGAAAAGATCCTACTACTGGCCTTGTAATCTAGGGTTACATCACCCACTTACTAATGTAACAAACGAATCCTACTCGCTTTCCACATAAGCCAGCATGAGAGTGGTTGCTCCCACAGGACCCTGCCACCTATCCCTGTAGCTGATTTTGTTCCTCCACATGTTTGTTTTGTTTGGTTTTCATCCCCTACAACTCTTCTATCGCTACAGTGTATGCTCCTAAGAGCTAAGACCAAGGTTTAAAGTATCTGTTGGTATCATTTTGTATATGCCGATACGTATTGGTATCACAAGCTTTCGATACAATACAATACAGAACGATACGTCTCTGGATTTTACTTTAGATAATGTTTCATTTGTCTCTCAAATGTATCGGCAAAACAATACTATACGACGATACATACATTTTTACTAATTAAAATATTTATTTATTTATCACTAGTATCGATGCATATCGAACTAGGGGTGCAAGTTTGGCCCTGGCGGCCCTAACCCGCCCTAAGCCCGCCCTGAGCCCGATTAGGGCTTGGGCTAAAGATTTTGGCCCTAAGGCGGGTTAGGGCCAAAATATTTTGGCCCTGAACTAGGGCCAAGGGCGGGCCTGGGATTACTCTCTGGCCCGCCCAGCCCATCCCAGTCCGTCCCTGATTTTGGGCCTAATCTTGGCCCTGATTTTGGCCCTGATTTTGGCCCTGATTCTGACCCTGATTCTGACCCTGATTTTGGCCCTGATTCGAACCCTGATTCTGACCCTGATTTTGGCCCTGATTCTGACCCTGATTCTGACCCTGATTTTGGCCCTGATTCTGACCCTGATCTTGGCCCTAATTCTAGCCCTGGTTTTGGCCTTGATTCTGACCCTGATC
Organism: Hakea prostrata; assembly: GCF_041222555.1. Classification (NCBI taxonomy): domain Eukaryota; kingdom Viridiplantae; phylum Streptophyta; class Magnoliopsida; order Proteales; family Proteaceae; genus Hakea; species Hakea prostrata. Next base: position 79,840 of record NW_028291219.1, read on the forward strand.
TTGACCCTGATCCTAGCCCTGATATTGGTCCTAATATTAGCCTTGATCTAGGCCCATGATTTTGGCATTGATTTAAGTCTGGACCCTCCACCCATATGGAGAGGAATTAATTATAATCCACATGGGTGAATATTTGACATGTGTCAAATTTTAAAAACATGATCATGTTTTATAAAAAATTAATAAAAATAAATTATATCTTCATTACCAATGTATTAAGCATCCACCTAATTTTGGCCCGATCCTAACCATAATTTTGGCTCTAGTCTTAATTTTATTTGACGCTGATCATGTATTAGATTTTTACCCTAATCTTCACATCAACATTGATATAATTATAAATCTCGACTTAGACCTTCAGTCATTTTGATCATATTAGACTATGAGTTCACTTTTATATTATTTTCCAGATAATTTTTATTTTTCGAACTAAGTCATTTTTAGTTCCAAAAAATCATTGATTTTTTTTTTAATTTTTTTATTAAGGCGAGATAATATATATAAATAATAAAAGCTAGTATATAGAGAATTAATATCTAACAAATCTACACCCCAACTTCTCATCATGAATATTGACATCTTTCTTTTGCCTCCAATGTGATATTTCAGGAAAAAAAAAACTTATTAAGGACAGATAGCTATGTTTGTAACTAAAATATAATTTTCTTTAACTACGAAAAAAATATCAATACTAAATTATCATTAACAAAGTTTTGAATATGATTTTTTTTTTTTTTTTTTTTTTGAATAAGGATATCAATGAGAGGGGTTTTCAATTTCCATCACCAAAGTAATGAGAGAGGTTTTCAATTTCCATCATCAAAGCAATGAGAGACTTTGAGAGATCAATATAGAATTATGGAGTATGAATTTATTTATGTTTAAAACAACACTATCAACTTATTGACTATTTTATCATTTTGTCTGAGCTTGAATCATTTTATATTTCTATGTTATTTTTAATTTATTTATGATATTTTTATTTTTATTATTATTATTATTGTTTTTTTATGAATTTAAATTTGATATTTTAGGTTCAAGGATAGGACCAATTAAGGCTAGGGCCAAGATAGGGTCAATCAGGGCCAGAGACAAGGCTAATCAGGGTCAGGGTCAATTAGGGCCAAAGACAGGGCCAATCAGGGCTAGGGACTGGGCCAATCAGGGTCAGGGCCAATCAAGGCTAGGGACAGGGACAGGGCCAATCAGGGCCAATCAGGACTAGGGACAGGGCCAATCAGGGATAATCAGGGCCAATCAGGGCTATGGATAGGGCCAATCAGGGCCAACCCATCCTGACCAGGCCCAATTAGGGCCAATTAGGGCCGGAATGGGCTTGGCTTGGCCCTGTAGGGCTTAGGGCCAGGGACAATAATCATTGGCCCTGAACTAGGGTCAGGGCGGGAATGGGCTCAGATTAAAACATATAGGGCTGGGCTTGGGATTGCCAAAGCCCGGCCCAGCCCGGCCCAGTTGCAGCCCTATATCGAACCGATACAAGTCGATACACACCGATACGTGCTGATACATAATGAACCAGCTTCAAAAAGGCAAGAACAACGGTTTCTTTCCAGAGAAGGAACTCAATCTCTCTCATACAAGTTGCAGAGTAGTAGCCAGCCTTCCTCCTCGTCAGCTGCTGCTCCTGTGACTTCTCCAAATCCTCTAAATAGTAGTCGCTGCCGCCTCTTCTCCACTATTTTTCTTCTTCTTTGCCCCACTCCCATCTGCTTGTTCTTTTTCGTGCAATCATGCTACCCGTATTGTAAACGACAAGGTTTTGGAGCTGAAATAACCGTTCGTGTTCGTCGAGCTGCTCTAACATTCATTGATGATGTTAAATATTAAGTAACAATAGCTGGGCATTAAGGTACATTTTAACCTCTGTAACAAAGATCTGTTTCACTGGGATTCATCGTTGCAGCCTAAGAATCATAATTTTTTTTTTTGTAGCAGGCAACTTTATATATTGGGGATGGGGGTATTACATAATAGGCAGGGCTATGGCCCTAGCCCCAAGGGGCTTCAAACTCTGAACTCCTACTCAGCGTTGTTGGTTTTTTACCAACTAAGCCACCCTTCAAAGTAAAGAATCATAATTTTGAATATAAAATCTCGAAGGGATGTGATTGTTTAGAACAAAGTTTTTCTTAAGTATAATGAAAAAACCCAATCTTAAGAGTGTCATGTCTTCTTGGTTAAACATATTTAAGTAATGGGTGCATGACAAAATGATTATATATTAGCTATACCTACTGTTTTTTGTTCAAATTCGACTATTTCCTCATATATTTTGTTCAAATTCGACTATCTCCTCTATTCAATTCTACATCCATCAATACATATCTACAATACGAAGTAAAAAGTCTCTTAAAGCACCCGATCGATACATTACCGATACGCAATACTTTAAACCTTGCCTAAGATTGTGTCTTATGAATACATCACCCCTTCAATTTCACCTTTCCCTCAAGATGAAACTGATCTTTCGCCCAGCGTGGCTAGTGCCATGCACCTCCCATCTCTTGCCAGGGTCCCCTCCCTCTTCCGCATGTAGTAGCAGGACCTTGAGTTGCTTGTACGAACACTAATGGATCTTGGAATAAGGTGCGTAGCAGTGGAATCATAAGACTTTATCCATCTTGGCTTTAATTTCTTCCGGCGTGAGCCAATGAGAGCGACTGTTGCTGGCATTTCCGCTGGGTGTTGTCGCTGCCCGAGACAACAACAGAGCTGAGATTGTAGAGTGTGCAGTGGGTTGGTTCATAATAGTTTGGTCCGCCTGCCTGCAGCAATTGGGTTGGTCCCAGTTCTCGAAGTTGGACCATAATTTGTATTAGCTTCGGGGCCATTTGGGCTGATTATCCCAAAATTTAAGTAGCTTTGGGTTCCATTGGATCTTTTTGCTATGGGCTGGGTACTTAAGGTTTTCGGGTGCCATGAAGGACACAATTCTTTGCCTCGATGGATAGGGCCAGATCCAAGATCCAAGTCAAGGTCATGGGAGCAAATATCTGTATCTCAGCCCTAATGTGTTCAGCAAGTCCTGCCATGAAACCTTCTCTCAGCCAAGCTTCATTTTGAGCTCCGGCAGAGATTGATAGGGCATTGAAGCTTTCACAGTAGTCTATGACAGTCCCTCCTTGCCAGAATGCAATCAAGGCTTCTTGTAGGGTTTCTTGTTACAGCAAACAGAATCTTCTCCTCATCTCCAACTCATTCCAATAAACAATCAGTTACTAAACTCACAAAATTGTAACCACCCTAGAGCCACCTCTTCAAAGCATACTGACACCGTTTTCATCCTCTCTTCGCTAGTGAGTTCATGTGGGCAAAGAACCTCTCAGCTTGTGCAATCCACCAGATTGGGTCCTCACCTAAGATGACATATCTAAATGGCACAAAAAATAGACTCATCTCCCCTGAAGTTTAATCTCGTGGCTTTGCTCCCCCAAGAATCCTCACTACACACTATCCTCTACCAGTGGTTCAGACCTCTCTGTTACCCCCCCAAGGTCACCTCTTGCTACATCGAGTTCTACAGTTTTACCATGCATCAGGTATTCTCATAACTCAGTTTTAAATGCCTGATTGCTTTGCTGCTTCTTTGAACCCAGGTTCAAGCCAAGAGTAGACATCTGACCTTGCAACTCTTTCCTCGCCAACTCAAGTTCATCAACCCAGGGCTTCATTCAGCTTCTAACATTCCCTAGGATCAAGGTGCTCTAATACCACGATCATAGGAACCTGACTTTCTCATTGCCAATCTTGCACTTCTCCCTTACAATTGTCGATCAATTCTTAACCGAACCAATAGCTCAACCATGGTTGAAGCAACTCAGCAAGAATAACAAGGAATAACCAAGGATATTAACAATGGAATTCATTTTGTATTGCATTAATGGAAATTAACACGGAGTGTGCTGGACTCGATTAACATTAGACACCCTACAAGACTTGATCTACCCCTAACACCTACCAAGGATCTTCCCCTCACCTAAAAACACAGTTCGTCCCTTCCCTTTACGAAATTCTCCTTCCCTTTTCCCTTTCTCCTTGTTGCTGCACAATCCTGTTCGTCCCTTCAGCCGGTTGAACCTGCAAAGATGAGCTCGATCGTGGAGGTCGAGTTTTCACCTCCAACGATCTAGTTAGAAATCCGACTAAGGAAGGCAAGAAAGTAATGAACAATAACAATAATAATACGAATAGTGATGGCTCTCTTCAGCGTACCTTTCTCTTGTGCCTCCTTACCTTTTTATAGATTTTCTATGTACGAGTTCGGATGGGACTCAAAACTTTAATTAGTCATTGAGTCCTACTCAAACATGAGTGATTGAGTCCTGACTGAACATTATCTCTTTGGCTAGAATCTTATCCATATTACCTTGTTATTCAGCCTTTGTATTAATTCATCCGACCTGGGATTGGTCGGTCTAACTTGGTCCGATCTGGTTGGGCGAAGCTCAAACTGTCCTGGTTTGGTTGATCTGGTCGAACTGGGCCTAAACCGAACTGGTTCAGGTTTATTTATTCTTTCCTCATCATAAGCCCCCCAGTCTTTGGAATCCGGTCTTCAGGCTGTTCGGATTGTGGAGACTTTTACGCTTGAATATGGGTGATGAAGCTTAGGCAACCCGACCAACATAACTTGTATTTAGTAGGTTGATAAAAGGCTAGTTTTAGAGCTGACGTCATTTGACAAGCAGCTGCACCAACGTAGCTGACAAAGGCGGCGCACGTTCTCTGAGGATGTCATGCTGCTGGCACGTGGCTACGTCTTTATGGCCTCTCATGATGACATTTTATTTTATTTACAAAATGCTCAAACTCCAACCGTTTTTATCACTTAATTTCCAGCCTTCTGATTGGAACCCTTTTGAAGCCCTAAGGTCTCAGATCTCTGTGGATCATCAGATGAAGGGGTTTCTTTAGGGTCGTCGAATTAAGATCTCTTTGGGAGGTTCTATAGACTTCCTTTTTGATCCTTTAGATTAGGATTTTTTTTTTGGGAGAATATAAAGCCCTTCGTCTTCCATTTCTTTTCATCGTTTTTTGTCTGAGTTCTAGTTCGTGAAGAAGGTGAACAGTGTTGCTTGCATCTTTTGCTCCTCCCCCCTCCATAGAAGCTTCGTTTGTTGATTCTTTCCACCAGTAAGTTCGTCCTCCTCTCCTGAATCTTTTGATAGTCTTAGTTTTTTGTTTCGTGCTTTATTCTGAGCATATGTTCTTTTTCCTTTTCTTTGAACTCTGCTTGTCATTTCTTCCATTTATGACACTGTAACCGTAGCTTTTACTTGGTGATGGGTATTAAAATGAAAGCTTCCAGACCTTCTAAGATTCCTTCCGAACATCCACCTAGTGGGGCTGTTCGTTCTGGGGGTAATGAGGCTTCTTCTTCTGGGTACAGTGACATTGAGAGTGATACCTTTGTTAACCCTTCCTTATCTCCTGGTGTTCGTCCCAACCTGCTTAGTGATGAGGAGTTTAGGACTTTGAGTATTCGTGGTCGGTTTAGTAAAAACAAGCTAAGATGGCTGTCCAAACTTTCCCCTTCAGAACTTGATTTTGAAAGAAGTCGCCCTAGGAGCTCCAAACATATAGATTTGATCCGAGCAGTTCAGGCCCCAGCTTTTATCCTTCAGAGCTAACTGAGAGTGACTTGGAACTTATCCAAGCTCGGTTTGCTATACCAGATAATTTTGTGCTTAGAGTCCCTGCTTCTTATGAGCGGGCTCACCGACCTCTTTCCGGTGAGTTCGTTGTGTATGAAGATGCCTTTGTTAGTGGATTTAGGCTCCCCGTGCACCCGGTCTTTGTTGATACTCTTAACCAGTTTGGGATGTGCCCAGGGATGCGCCAAATAGTTGGCGTAACTTAATCTGTTTTTGGGGCTTTTGTAAACAAAAAGAGGTCGGTGTGACTCCGACCTTGAATTTGTTCCTCCAATTTTTTATAAGAAACAAGAGCAGAGTCGTTGGTTCTATCTTTCCAAACGAACTGCTTTGCAGTCGGATGGGAGGGAAACTTTGTTGGAACAGGAACTCTTCCCTCAAATACAAAAGGTTGGAGGTCTAGATATTTCTTTGTTCGCCCTCCTTCTCCTTCTGATTTTCCAACCTCTTGGCCAAAAAGTCCTAGGGAAGGTTCAAATACTCCTCCCCTTTCATCGTCCGAGCAGGAAGCAAGGGATCGTATTCGGATGATTCCTACTGAAGATCGAAACTTGCTTGCTGTAAATGGATTTTGTCCGGAATATCCCAATATTCTTCATCATTGGGGTTTCTTGACCGGTAAGATGTGTGCTTTTGGTTTTTGCTTTAAATCATCCTTATTTTGCCAAGTAAACTTACTCAGGAGATGATGCAGTGTTGCTCGGTGAGGATGATCTGGCCGATGTTGCAGAGTCTATGTTAGAGGTGGAAGCAAAGCATCCGACCAAGCCAGACAAAGGAAAGGCTGATCGGGCTTCTCCATCTAAAGATAAGAAGTCTTCTGGCAAAGATAAATCTTCCCGTGTTCGGAAAGATAACCCCTCTGACATTCCTCCTCGACCAACAAAGAAGGTGGCCAGTAAGAAGAGGTCGGATAGTGATCCCCATCCATCCTTAGGTGAGGATGTTTCTGGTCAAGAGCTTCCTGCTGAGTTCAGGGCTTCAGGCTCTTTGGGCTCCACCAATATTCTCCGACCAGACTGGTCACTGGATGGGAACTCTTCGATATTCAGGGGTGAGTCTCCCTCCATGTCCAGCGTTGCCAATGAATGGCTGGGTGGAGTCATTCTTCCTTCCGACTTTGAATATCTTCAAAGTTTTGGTCGTCTGCAAGCGCACAGTATTACTGTGAGGTATAGATATTTCCTTCTTGTATTGAAAGTTATTTTTCTATACTTTTGTTTGTAAACTCTGTCTTTTCGTGGGTAGAATGGCTTGTGCTTTGGTCCAATCCCTGGGTCAAAGCATTGACTCTGCTCGGCAGGACTTTTTTGCTCTTCGGGATGCCAATCAGCGCAACAAAAGCTTGGAAGAGGAACTGGCTGCTCTGAAGTCCAACAACAGTTCCTTGATTGCTCAGGAGGCCGAGCTTCTCAGCGAAGTGGCTGCATTGAAGGGTAGGAATGAAGCTGTGGAGCTTGAGAAAACCGCTATTCAAACATCCTTGGAGGAAACACAAGGCTCCTTGGTCGGTAAGGAAGCTGAGATATCCAGTCTCCGAGCTAAGTTAGAAAGCTCTGACCACCAAGTTGCTAAGTTGATGAAGGTCGTTGAGGAGAAAGCTCCTTGTGTTTTCGAGGATATCCCACACAAGCTCTATGCTGAGGTGATAAAGAGGTGGGTTAAAACAGCTGGTTGTAGGAAATTTATGACCAAGGTGGCTGCACCGGGATATATATATGCTCGGCGTCATACCTACCAGGGTCTTATTGCAGCTTTCAAGGATTTGGATTTAGAGAGATTCCAGAACCTGATTGATCCTGGAATCTATGATGATCTTAAGATTCCCCGACTTGCCTGGTGTGCTGACCGACCAAGGTTTCCCAAACCTCAAGAAGTTGAAGTGGTTGATTTTTTGGATAATTGGGATCCCTTGCCTGAGACTGGCAGTTCAGACACCTCTTCCTCGAAAGGCAAAGCACCTCAGAAGACAAAAGAGAAACTTTAAAGCTTTGTTCTCTCAATGTCTTTTTTGTATGTATGGCCTTTTTGGCCTTTACTTTATTTTTCTGTCTTTCAACAAAATTTGTAATCTCTGTCTGTTCGGAATGAAACAGTTTATTTAAAATTTCTCAGTTTGATCACTGCTTTTGCCTTTTTGTAATCTTAGGGCTCTCCTTCCCGACCTTAGCAGGTCGGTGGCCTAAGTTACTTAGGGCTTTTTGTGCCTAAGTGACTTAGGTCTTTTTGTGCCTAAGTTGCTTAGGGCTTTTTGTGCCTAAGTGACTTAGGGCTTTTCTTCCCGACCTTAGTAGGTCGGTTGCCTAAGTGACTTAGGTCTTTTTGTGCCTAAGTTGCTTAGGGTTTTTTTGTGCCTAAGTGACTTAGGGCTTTTCTTCCCGACCTTAGTAAGTCGGTGGCCTAAGTGACTTAGGTCTTTTTGTGCCTAAGTTGCTTAGGGCTTTTTTGTGCCTAAATGACTTAGGGCTTTTCTTCCCGACCTTAGTAGGTCGGTGGCCGAAGTGACTTATGTCTTTTTGTGCCTAAGTTGCTTAGGGCTTTTTTGTGCCTAAATGACTTAGGGCTTTTCTTCCCGACCTTATCAGGTCGGTGGCCTAAGTGACTTAGGTCTTTTTGTGCCTAAGTTGCTTAGGGCTTTTTTGTGCCTAAGTGACTTAGGGCTTTTCTTCCCGACCTTAGTAGGTCGGTTTATGAATTTTAGCTTTTGTCCGTACTCCCGCGATCATCTTAGCTAAGTATTCTAGCTTAAGCTGTGATGATATGTAGAAACTTCAAAAACTTTTTTCAGTGGAGGAAAAAATAAAAATCATATTGTCTGAATCACAAACTATTATGTGTATCTAAACAATTTAAAGACGAAAACTGAAAGAAAATTCTAAAATTTGTTGAGGATTTTATACTATTGATAGTATTTCCTCAAGTTGTTCGAATTCCAAGTCCGGGGTATTAGTTGCCCTGTCTCTGGATCTCGCAGCTTATATGCTCCTGGGGCAACTTGTTGCACTATAATGTACGGTCCTTCCCAGTTTGGAGCCAGCTTTCCTTGATTTGTAGGATCTGAAGCAGATGATTTGCGCAGGACTAGATCTCCCGGGAGATATTGTCGTAATTTGACCTTGGCATTGTAGTGTGTTGCAATGCGTCTCTGGTATTCTTCCAGGCGATATTGTGCTTTATCTCGGACTTCTTCGATGAAGTCTATGTTTGCCCTCATTCCTTCAATGTTTGCTTCTTCATTGAATTCTTCTTCTCTGATAGACCCGACCTTAACCTCCACAGGAATCCGAGCTTCGACTCCATAAGCTAGTCGGAATGGAGATTCGCCAGTGGTCGTCCTAGCAATAGTTCGGTATAACCACAGAACTTTAGGTAACTCTTCTATCCATCTGCCTTTAGACTGGTCCAATCTTTTCTTTAATCCTTCCAGCATTGATATATTAGTAACTTCCACTTGGCCATTACTCTGTGGATATGCTACAGAAGACCAACAGTTCTCTATGCCTTGCTCTTTACAGAACCGTTTGAACTTAGCATTTTCGAACTGTTTACTGTGGTTGGTGACGATGATTTTTGGAATACCATACCGATACATGATATTATGTGTGACGAATTTTTTCATCTGGTCGGTATTGATGGATGCTAGTGCTTCAGCCTCCACCCATTTAGTAAAGTAATCGATCGATACTACCAGGTATTCTCTACTTCTTGTGGCCTTTGGTAGTTTCCCTACCAGGTCTATCCCCCATTTAGCGAATGGAATTGGAGATAGGGTTGATGTCAGAGGCATTGCCGGGGCATGAGGTATGTTGGCATGTGCCTGACACTTATCACACTTGCGGACGTAAGCTTTCGAATCTTCTTATAGTGTGGGCCAATAGTATCCTTGCCTTATCACCTTGTCTGCTAAGGCTCTGGCCCCTATATGACCTCCGCAGTTCCCTTCATGAATTTCCTTTAGGATGACGGCTGCCTCTGGAGCCCCGACGCATCGTAACAGTGGTCGGGTTAGAGACTTCTTGTATAACTTGTCATTTCTGACGGTGTATCTGACCGCTCTTTGCTTTACAGTTCTAGCCTCTTTTGGATCTTCTGGTAGTAAATCACTTTCCAGATAATTGATTATTGGAGTCATCCAACCTTGCTCGGTTTGTATGTGCATCTGGTCGGTAAAACTGATGCTCAAGAACTGTAGCTCTTCCATGTATACGACTAGGTCTGCCTCCATTTCATCCGTAACCAACCTAGATAAGGCATCTGCCTGCTCATTTTTTGCTCTAGGGACTTATTGGATTTGGATGTCTTTGAAGAATTGTCTGTATTGGTTGACCATGGTCAGATATTTAGTCATCCTCTTTTCTTTTGCTTCATATAGCCTGTTCACCTGATTCACAATTAGTTGTGAGTCGCTTCTGACTTCAATGTTCTGAATATCAAGGGCTTTTGCTATACGAAGACCTGCTAACAGTGCTTCGTATTCTGCTTCATTGTTCGATGCCCAAAATTGGAAGCGTAGTGCATACCGTATTTGGAATCCTCTTGAGCTTATTAGGAGCAAGCCCGCTCCACTCCCCTGTGCGTTGCTAGAACCATCCACCGAGAGTATCCATCTTTTGATACTTTCGGAAGTGACCTCTTCTTCTTGCTCATGTTTTGGTTCGGAAGTTTCAACGATGAAATCGTGAAATCGGCTAGGACATGTGCTTTAATAGCTGGTCTTGGTCGGAACTCTATCTGATGCTCGCTTAGCTCCACCGCCCATGAAACCAGTCTTCTGGCCAAGTCTGGTCGGTGCAGTATTTTCTTTAAGGGAAAATTTGTTAATACTGCAATAGGATGTGATTGAAAGTATGGCCTCAGTTTTTTGGCTGCTATCACCAGGGCCAGAGCCTGCTTGTCCACCTCTGGACATCTTGTTTCGGCGTCAAGGAGTACATGGCTCACGTAATAAACGGGATTTTGCTGTTTGCCTTCATCTTGTACTAGCACTGCACTAACAGCTAGGGGTGAAGTGGCCAGGTAGATGATCAGTTCCTTTCCTGTGGTCGGTCGTACGAGCAGCGGTGGAGTAGTTAGCTTTTCTTTCAGATGCTCGAAAGCTTGTTGATACTCCTCGCTCCATTCTGGTACTCCCTCCTTTTTGGAAATATTTTTTAGAGCTTGAAAGCAAGGAGAACATCTCTCTCCTGACCAGGCTATGAACCTGTTTAAGGCTGCTACCCGACCAGTGAGACTTTGTATCTCCTTGACGCTTTTTGGTGGTTTCATCTCTTGTATGGCTTTTATCTTCTCCGGATTGGCTTCTATTCCTCTTTGGGATACCATGAACCCCAGAAATTTTCCTGTAGATACTCCAAAAGCGCATTTTTCTGGGTTGAGCTTCATTTTGTATGCTCGGAGTACCTCAAATACTTCTGCTAGGTCTTTAAGGTGGTTGGATTGAGATGTGCTTTTTATCAGCATGTCATCGACATATACCTCCATATTCCGGCCTATTTGCTGCTCGAAAATTTTGTTGACCGCTCGCTGGTAGGTTGCCCCAACATTTTTTAGACCAAAGGGCATTACTTTGTAGTAATAATTGTCCCTGTCTGTCATGAATGCTGTGTGTTTCTGGTCATTATGATTCATTAAGATTTGATTGTATCCGGAATAGGCATCCATGAAATTGAGCATCTCATGACCAGCCGTTGCGTCGATAAGCAAGTCTATCCTTGGTAAAAGATAACAATCCTTTGGACAGGCCTTATTGGGTCGGTATAGCCTGTGCACATTCTCCATTTTTCGGTTGCCTTTTTTACCATTACCACATTGGCCAACCAAGTTGGGTGGTCGATGAGTTTTATGAATCCGGATTGCATTAGCTTCGAGATTCTTGTTCGGATGGCCTCATGCTTTTCCAAAGAAAAATTTCTTCTCTTTTGTATCACTGGAATTGCTTGTGGGTCTATGTTTAACCTATGCTCGGCTACTTCTCTGTCTATTCCGGGCATATCTTCTGCCGACCATGCAAAGATATCAGCATTTTCCTGTAGAAGTTTAGTTAGACTATTTTTGAAATTTTCTTCTTGTTCTGCTCCGATCACAGTTCCCTGATCTTCTTTTGAATTTAGTCTAATCTTTTCCAAGTTTTCTACTAGTTCAGCCCTTTGCATGCTTTCTTCATCGCGATCATCTCTGACTTCAACTGCCATGGTAGAGCTTGTTTTTAATCTTTTTCTCATGTAATTGGCGTAGCTCTGACCGCTTCCTTTTTGATCCGCCGAACATTCCCCTATTCCCTTTTTTGTAGGGAATTTCATCTTCATGTGTAAGGATGAAACTACCGCCTCTAGAGTACAAAGGGTTGGTCGTCCTAGGATCATATTATAAGCAGATAAATCTCGAACGACCATAAAATTCGCTTGAACAACCCCTGTCTCGGGGTATTTTCTGATACTGAGATCTAACCTGATGGTGCCCTCTGCTCGGGTTGAGGTTCCGGTGAAGCCGTATAAGTGTGTTCCACAGGGTACCAGCATTTTCTCGTCTAGCTGTAATTTTTTGAAAGCTACTAAGGACAAGATGTCTGCTAATGACCCCGTATCCACCAGGACTCTATGGACCTTTGTACCTGCCAGAATGATTTTGATGACAAGGGCATCGTCTCGGGGAGTGTTTACCCCTTGCTTATCTCTGGATGAGAAAGTGATTGGTTCTGAAGTGATCTTCTCATCTGGTTTTTCTAGCTCAGCATTCCCCACATATCGTGCTTTTCTTTTGGCTTGTCTACTTGACTCCTCAGTTGGACCACTGAACACAGTAAGCACTGGTGGTCGTTTGTGATCATCTCCTCCTTCTTGTGGTCGGAACTTGTTCTGGCGTCCTTCTCTGCTTGGAGATATATGCCTTTTCCTACCTCCTTCTATTTGCTTTTGATCAGGTTGGGTAGGTCGAAGGTATTTCGTAAGCTGCCCTTGATCGATGATTCTGTCAATTTCCTCTTTTAGTTGTCGACAGTCATCCGTCCAGTGTCCGTGATCTTTGTGGAAGTCGCAATATTTGCTTTTATCCCGATTTCCTGCACGAGAATGTAGCTTTTCAGGCCGCTAGAGAATTCCTCGATCTTTAATTTGCATCAGGATTTCTGATCTCCTCATGGCCGGTAACCTTTCCTATTCAGGTCGACCATCCCTGGTTGGGTCTATGGTCGATCTTCTGACGGGTTAGTATTTTTCTTTGTATGTTCTTGCCTTAGTGGTTGGATGCTCCTTCTTTCGAGATTCGATTGTTTCTGATATCTCTGCTTGTTTGTGGCATCGCTCTCTAAGATCATCATATGTTTTTGGCATGTCGAGCAAAAGTCTCTCAAGTAGGCCTTCATGGCTGAGTCCTTGGTACAAGGCGTGGAAGGCTATTTTTTCGTCCAGATTTTCAATCTGCATAGTCAGATTATTGAATCTTGCGAGAAAATCTCTAATGGACTCTGTTCGCCCTTGTTTTACAGCGAACAAGGTATCTTCCCTCTTTTTAGTTTCTACTCCGCTTTGAAAAAGCAACAAGAAAGTCCGACCTAGATAGTCGAAACTTTTTATTGTGCCACGGGGCAAAGCTTGGTACCAATCCAACGCTGCTCCAGTTAATGATGCTGGAAAACTACGGCACACAGCCGCTTCATTGTGTCTTGAAGTAGACATGACGGACTTATAATGTGTGATGTGATGCTTAGGACACTTCGATCCGTCGTATGCCTTGAAGGTAGGGCATTTAAAACCTACCGGCATCTCTGCCTCCGAGACGCTTTTGATGAAAGGATCCTCTTGTAAAACGGCGTATAGCTCGTCTTTGCCAGGATTCTTCAGTTTTTTGACCATCTCGTCAAGGTCGGTGATGCGCTTATTCATCTCTTCATCCCGCTTCTTTGAACCTTTAGGGTCCTTTTTGTCCTTCGAAGCTTTTACTGGATCTGTGCTGCTTCCTCGATCTCCGTCTTCGTCGACTGGAGGATTCTTTTCTGGAATAACTTCTTTCGAGGTTCGAGATTTTGCCAGCTCTTTTTGAGATTGTTGAGGTATCTGGTCGGTCAAGGGTGGTCGGTCACGCCTACTCCCCTCGGGACTTTTTTGCTTTTTCTGAGAGTCTGCTTCTGGAGCAATTACGTGTTGCATTGTCATCCTGATCAACTCGCCTAGGGATGAGATTTCTTTTCTCATCTCACATTGTTCTTTTTGAACTTCGACAATTTGATGCATTGTCGCGTATTGATTGCTTGTGGGTCTGGAAGAATTGGAGGATCTTCCTTGGATCGGAGTTCGGGGATTTTTTCCATTCCTGGTGGAATCGTACCCTGGTCGACCTCCTTTTCTCCGTCAGACACATCTTCGATTACTAAACCTAATCTCGTCTTCATAATAGCTTTTTGATCAAGTTCCCACAGACGGCGCCAATTGTTGCTGCACAATCCTGTTCGTCCCTTCAGCCGGTTGAACCTGCAAAGATGAGCTCGATCGTGGAGGTCGAGTTTTCACCTCCGACGATCTAGTTAGAAATCCGACTAAGGAAGGCAAGAAAGTAATGAACAATAACAATAATAATACAAATAGTGATGGCTCTCTTCAGCGTACCTTTCTCTTGTGCCTCCTTACCTTTTTATAGATTTTCTATGTACGAGTTCGGATGGGACTCAAACTTTAATTAGTCATTGAGTCCTACTCAAACACGAGTGATTGAGTCCTGACTGAACATTATCTCTTTGGCTAGAATCTTATCCATATTTACCTTGTTAATCAGCCTTTGATTTAATTCATCCGACCTGGGATTGGTCGGTCTAACTTGGTCCGATCTGGTCTGGCTAAGCTCAAACCGTCCTGGTTTGGTTGATATGGTCAAACTGGGCCTAAACCGAACTGGTTAAAGTTTATTTATTCTTTCCTCATCACTCCTATTCCCTAGTAGAACTGCAAATGAATCCTAACTCCCTTTCCACATCAGCCAGCATGAGAGTGGCTGCTCCCAAATAGGACTTACCACCTTCCCATGTAGCTGATTTTGTCCCCCACAGGTTTGGTTTGGTTGGGGTTGATCCCCTACAACTCTTCAATCCCTAAGGTGTATGCTCCCTAAGACTAGTATCTTATCATGGGCTAACTGCTTTTAGTGGTCAGATGAAGTTTATTATTCCCATGCCAATAAGTACTATAAGATATTGAACGGACTCCTTAGTCCTCAGCCTAGCTTGTTGGTGACAATAAAAGCTTGATTCTTTTCCACTATCGTCCAACAGCAGACACTTTAATTTTACAGTGATTTGGACTAAAGAAAAGGTTTATAGATGTTATTACATGACCAAATTAAAAGCAATCTGATGAGCCTCATTCTCTGGGTAAATATATAGAAAGACAGTTTATTGAATCTAAAGGATAGCCATCACGTTGAGGAAAGGAAGGGGAAAAAAGAACTAGAATTGTTATTACAATGGTTTTTTTTCTAGTAAAACATAGTTAAAAAATGCATGGGTCCATGCCTCTCATTCTGGAGATTAAAAAGGACCAGATGATGGTTCAAAGAATTTCTAATATGTTCATCAGCTTTGTAAGGACAAATCAACCAAAAAATAAGATAACTTCCAAAGATATTTATCATAATTTCTGCAAGCATCTCTTGCAAGCAGAGTCAAGGAAGCATGGAGGTTTACAATGAAAGCTTCAGTAAGACCCAAAGGAATCAAGAGATGAACATATGAAGTCTCAGTGTATGTTCAAACACAAGATGGTGGGATCAGGGATGGTGTTAGTCTACAAAACTATCATGTCTCATTTGCATATGGTCAAGCACAAATTCTGTTAATGTCCATCAGTGTCAACAATGAGAAGTTTACTATAAATACAAACAGGCTATATCCATAGTACAACAAGAGTTAGTATGCCACCAGTGTACAAATCCCACAATGAGAAATTTAGTCTGATATGTACTTCTCGTCACACTATCAGATAATAAGAAAGTAATGAGTAGGATTGCAAAATCCATCATTTTCCCCAAAACGATCCTTATTTAACCTAAGGATTCGTTGCATTGTAGAAGATTAGACTAACGACAAACAATGGAAGGCCATAGCAGAACTTGCATAATAAGTTTCAAATCGGAAGAATAAGAGACTTAACCTAATCTTGGACGGAATGATTCTCGAGCAAAATCAACTGTCAAAGCATCGTTTACCACTGTGACGCCTAGAAACCGGCTTAAAACTCCATGACTTCAACCAAATAAACTACAAATCAGGGGAGAGAAAAGGTCAGTGATTATCGAGAGGTATAAATGAATTCTTCGGGAAAGGCTTACGCATTAGACAATCAGGGAACTGGAAACAGTTTCCGCATTCAAAAATCATAGGAGCGGGAAGGAAGGGTTCAGGCGAAAATCTCAGATCATCCGATCAATACGACTTTGTAAATGCTAATCAGAAAGCAGCAACACAAGAATCAGAAGAGGATGAGTGAGAAAATAATGGCAAATCAGAAGAGTTGTGCAGGAATATATATATCAATACGACTTTGTATATGGTGGTTCAGGTAATGCACAGCGGAGTGCCGGCATGAATCCAAAACGGAGGAAGAATCGTGTTACGCCTTCGTGGTTCGAACTTCGAAGAAACAAAGTATCGGATATGATTCATATCGGTCTCCACCAGACAGCGAGACATGGTCGCGTTCGCTTTAGCTTTTTAAAACCTAGCCCAACCTGCGTTTTCTTGGGGCTGTTTGGTTACATGAATTGAGATATTTGAAATATGTGGACTCATAAATATGAGATTTATACCTATTTGGTTCTGAAAATTTATGGATTCATGAAATTTAGAGATTCATTTTTTTCAAAAAAAACATGAATGTGTAGATTTAGATTTATGGGTATGGGTGTGAACTATAAAAGCATTAAACATTTGCGCATTCACAAAAGTCATGTCGACCAAACAGTTTTTTTTTTTTTTTTTTTTTGGGTATTTGAGGTTCGTCCGGGCCTGCGCGCGCACCTTGATTACATCTTTAGGGGGATGCTTGTCATCCGCAAGGGTCGAACCCATAACCTCTACATTGAAAAGTATGGATCTTACCACTCTACCAACCCTGCATTGACTCGACCAAACAATTTTTCATAATGAAATTTCCACAAAACTCAGGTTAACCAAATAGTTAATTTTTATAAATTATTACTCCATAGATTTAGGGCATGTTTGGTTACATGAAATCTTTGGATTCCTGAATCTAAGATTTATACCTGTTTGGTTGTGAAAATCTCTAGATTCATGAAATCTAGATATTCATCTTTTTACACTAAAAACGTGAATCTGTAGATTTATGGGTGATACGGAGAAATTATGATCAAACCGGGTTCATACCTGGTTCGACCCTCGACCCCGGTCAAGACGAAGGGAACCGACTCGCTCCCGAGCGAACCGGATCCAGAAGATGGCTTACTGAAGAAGAAAACCTATTCAGCTACAAGCGCGTCCTAATCCTACTTATGGATTAGGGTAATTACCCTAATGATGGCAGACTCGAATTGACGGCTGCGGATAATCATTATCGAAGGGATAATCATCACATAACCTAAAGGTTATCTCAGGAGTCCTCTACTAGTCCAAACAAGTAGAAGTCTATTGCTCAACGGATCTAACTGTTAAGATCCAACGACTACCCGAAGAAGGCTCAAGTGGATCCAACGAAGGAGATTCAAAGGTATACTCTATATAAACCTCACTACCATACAAGGTGAGGGGATCGAAAATACCACCGAGACTCGGTTCGGATATACCGATATACTTAAACATCGCGCCCGCTATCTAGATCACCTTTCCCCGCTCTTCATTCATTAGCTCGTGCCTAGTAGAGCCGTTTGTGATTAAGTCCATCAACTGACTTAGCCTTCGGAGGTGGACTCCCGACCCCAGCGGTCGGGCCACATCTGACGCTTTCGTTTTGCAGGTCATCACGAGGAGATCTAAGGGCTGAGCAGATTTTGGACGCATCATTGGGTATGGGGTAAAATTCAGAGATTTCATTGTCACTATAAAAACACTACACATTTGTGCATTTACAAAAATCACATCGACCAAATATTTTTTTAAGATGAAATCTATGAGTTATGACTCCATAGATTTGAAATCTATGAGTTATGACTCCATAGATTTGAAATCTATAAACTTGAAATTTCTAGATATTTGAAATCTCTAGATTCATGTAACCAAACAGGCCGTTACTTCAACCAGGCCCAACTTGTACTCAACTCAAGCCCAACTCTATCATCTGTCGGGCTTAGCCCAATCTAATCTCCTAAATTGAATTTAATTTGGAAATGTTGGAATTGCCTCGAAAAAAAAATCTAGAAACTGGAAATTGTTGGAATCCTTTGCTAATGCAAATCATATCATATGATCATATATTATCTTCACTTATCAAAGAAAGAAAAAAATTCTATATTATTATCATACTATTTATGATTTTTTTTTCCAACATCAAAATATCATATTAAAAGCCTCTAAGGAAACACTTAAGAATAAGAAAGAATTGTCAAGAACAAAACAAGGTGACACTTGACACCCTAGTGAGAGAGAACCTGTTTGCCCCACGAATAATGAAGTCTAAAAATGCCCACAAATATTCATTAAAAAGATTATTAATTGTGGTCACAATTATAATTTCATACTCTTATTCAATTGTAAATAATTTTCACCATTGTCTTATCTTTCTCTCCTTCACTTTTCTTTTTTTTTTTTTTAAATATCTCTCTCAACAAATCATCTACCAGATCTTCATATAAGCTCCTCAAGATAGATACCTCATTCAATCGAAGATCCTCCCCCTCTCTGAAACATCCCATTCTTCCTCTTCCTTTTCTCCTTCTCCTCCCTCTCTTTCGACTATGGGGAAAAAGACATGAGAATAAGGGTCGTTTAGATGCTATTTGGGGGAGCGAAAGTAACTCTTTTGGGTAACATTCTTTTATTTTATTTCTTTTTTTTAACCTTTTTAAGTTCTCATCATTGTGCTTTGGTTGTTAAATTTGAATCTCTTCTTTGTGAACTGAAGTGGCTCTTTTAAAGTTGATACTAAGAAATAAAATCATCATCATGATGAAGATCCAAGAGGATTCATGTTGTGCCACATAGATAACTAACCAAGAGAATTGAACCGATGATCTCTTCACTAAAATGGATTAATATTGCCAACTTAGTAGAGTCCGGATCTGCAACCCGTCAGGGAAGCATTCTATACTCCCAAACGACTTTACCACTACAAAAACATGTGGGGTCCACAGGGATTGGTGATGATTTTATTTTTTATTTTAAATGTTATATTAGTTTTACCTGTGGACATGCTCTTTTTTTTTTTTTTTTTTGGGTTCCATAATAATGCAATTGAGTGTTGGAGATTATCTCCTCATTGTATAGATATATCTATGTTCAATGGTGAGTCTTCACAAGAGTGGATGAGTTTCCTAATGGAGAGATTTAAAGACTATGTTGACATGGATCATGTAGATCAAATCTAGAGAACAAATGATATGGTGCATTTGAAAAACTAGGAATGCAATAATATATAAAGGTATGCATCATTTAATTGTTCACACTCTTAATACCTTCCATATGTTATATGCATAAATACAACAATATGATTTGGATGTTACAAAAACAAGGGAATAACATATTCCAGAATTGTATAATGTTGAGGGCGAGGGTGACATGTTTCAAATGTTTGTAGATGACTCTTAGAAAAATTATTCTCATTTGGGTGAACATGGTACATAGTATGGGACTCAAGTAGCAACTTTGTAGCAACACAATGTACAAGTTATTAGGGTTCTTCGGCTATGGTTTTGGAGCTTGAAGCCATTCAGGATGGCTTGTTATTGGGTGAGATCCTTAGGTATTTATGATTTACAAGTGAGCTTGGACTGTTTGATAGTGCTTAATGCCCTTCGTGGTTTGCACACATCCTTGGAATGGATGAGTAAAATTCTAGTTATTGAGATTTTTAAGTTTTTGGTCTCCTTTGATATTGTGTTATTTAAGTTTATTTCTAGGTCAAATAATACCTTTGCAGACTTCTTAGCCAGTGGGCTAATCATTTAAATCTTTCTAGACATTCATGGAGAGTCCTATCTGTTTTTATTGTAAACCTCTCTTTATTATCTTCCAGATTTGCAGGTTTGGAGTATTTTATATGAAGGGAATATATTGTTGACAAAGAAAAGAAAAAAAAATCTATTTATCAATTGACTATGAAAACCCTACAAACATGAATATTCTATCTAGTACTAGTTAGTTCCAATTTCCAAAGACATCATTTATTCAATTTCAAAAAAGTTAGATTCCACTTCAATTTTATTTAAGTCATTTGTACTTGCAACTACTATAAATCTATGACTTATATGTTCTATTATTGGCTCACTCTCTTATGTAACTATTGCAACGATAATGTAGTGGAAACCGTAAAGAAGTCTTATGAGCTTTTTTTACTTGGTCAATCTATTAGATTATGATCATCAAGTTCAAAACAATTAATGTACAAGTTTTTCGTCACTAACTTCAACTTTTTATCTAAATAATATGTAAGCTATGAGTTTATTAAATCTATTTTCAATATACTTCAAAATATCAACCAAACTGCTAAATAACAAAAATGCCACTATGTTACATTTTAATGATTCCAACTTTACGTAAATCATTTTTTGACTAATTTATAGCTATTAAGCCATCTATAATAACATAATATGTCCTTATATATCTAGTTCTTTGTCCTATTTTATATTTTATACATAATTTTATGTTAGGATTCATATAGTTAACCCTATTTAGTTTGGGGGGGGGGTTAAATGAGTATATATGTGCCCTTATCCACTTAAAAGGATTTATACTTGTGTATTATTCGTAAAATTTTTCTATATTAGCATAAGTTATAAACCATGATAATGTGTACATGTTCATAAGCCATGCCAATTTGATTATATGACTATAACATTGAGAAATTATCTTTTGTGATTAAACATCAATATTGTCATTAGTACATTATATTAGTAATTATCTTGATTATTGATTTATTCACATTATATTGACGTACTAGGAAATGGTGAATATTACATAAAGGATCTAACCTTGACTTCTTTATTAAGAGATGGTGATTATTGCCAATTGAGTTCATCCTTTAGGGGTCACACTATATTAACTTTGGTTATTGTTTTCAAGTCATCATCATGTTCACTACATAGCATCATAATATTTGAAATATATATATATATATATATATATATATATATAGTTTTGTCATTGTGAGATTATATACATTATATTTCTTTAAAAAGTATATACTTTAAAGTATTGATTTTTTTTTCACCTCATGTGTACTTTTATTGTATTTTGTACTTTATAAAAATATACTACTTTTAAGATATTTTAGATTTTAAATAATCTTTTGATTATAGTTAGTTCTGTTTTGTTCCAAGGTTTTTGTAAATTGTTTGACAGGTTCCTTGTCCAGGGTGGCAAGGTTAGTTGAGCTCCTGATTGGGTGATTTTTGTCTGATCCTTAGTGTCTGCAATTGTATGAGTAAGATATCATTATTTGTACGATCTCTAGCTTTCAATGATCATTTTATACATACTTATGTTCATGACAAATCTTTCATTAAAAAAAAATCTAATTTTTTAGCAAAAATACTTCTTATATAGTTATTTAAAATTATTCTAATTGTAGGGTAAAGTTGTCAATCATACTATTACATAAAAGTACATACTTTTGTTTGTGATAAAATTTTCATTAGACAAAAATGTTCAAATTTTCAGCAAAAAGACTGATTATATAGTTATTTAAAATTATTTTTTATAATTGTTTTATAGGGTAAAGTTATCAACTTATTATTTTTACAAAGTTATAATCATATTTATTTTTTGTAATGTCTTCTTATATAGCTATTAAAAAGTGGATAATTTATTTTTTCTTCAGGGCAATAATGTCAATGAATCCTCCTTTCTATTTTTCGTGAGTCCATATTGTTCTATTTATTCCTTATAATGTCTTCTTATATAATTGTTAGAAAGTAAGTTATCTAATTTTTGTTGGGAGAAAAATGTCAACTCATGATGAAAGGGTCTCCTCAGTCCTCACTCTCAACTCTCCTCACTCTTCGTTGACGCACTCCTCTTCTCCTCGTGGGATTGTATCCTCACTATTCGCTTACAAACATCTCTGATCTCATAACCGCTATCAGTTTCTTCAAGTCAATCCCTTTACAAACGAGTTCTCTTCTTTGCTTCTTCTGCTCCTCTTCTTTTTCTTCTTCATTTTTTTGTACGTTTTGTTGACGCCAATGAACAAGGATTATTTTTTTCGACAGCATACTAGTAAAAGCCTTTTCTCCCTTTCTCAATTTTGTCTTGAGTTTCGATTATAGGTATACAAATTTTTTGTTTTTACATGCTTGTCGTGTTTGATTATGGTAGTGTAGATCTCTAACTACTTGTATATTTCATCTAATTTTGTGGTTTTCATTTCCCTATCTTTTTCGAGGATTATTTTTGTATGCTTTACAAGGAAAAGGGATGCGAAAATGGATGCAAAAAGTATATTTTACTATGAGTATTTGCAAAAAATAAACTTCTCAAGGTTTAAAACAAAACACCCACTGATGCATAATGGCATCTTGTCATTTCATTTTTTTTTTCAGGGCAAATTTACTCTGTAAACAATGCTTCGTATTTTGATTGGCCTCAAGGTTCAAGGCAGCATTAACACAGATAGACAAGGAAAAAATAAGTACCTAAAGAAGTACTCTGCTTATATCTGTTGATTGGTTACTTTGGCTTCTCAACCTTTAGGTAAGGATTCTTAGTTTTGTTATCATTTGTTTGATTACATGATCTAAGGCTGTGATGATCAGAATTCCACTTAGCACAATTTTGGATTTCAGTAGTTTAATTAATTTAAAGAAGCCGTTTGTCACTTTTCTTGGTTTAAAGCACAGAGATATGGCATCCTCAAAATAAAAATATAAACTAAAATACATCACTTCCTCAAATAATATAGATTCCTAACATCTAGTCCCCTAGTTCAATTTTTTGTCTAAACACCAATCTAAATTTGAGTGTGTCCAAGGTAGTATATTTGCATTAGGTTCCCTCTAGCAACAAGACCTCATGCATATTCTCTTTAGTGCTAGAAGACTACATTCCTCTAGAATTACTAAATCTGCTGATGGCAAAATCTAATGACTCAAAAGCTAATGAGCCTACTGAATGTGGTGTTATGGTTAATGAAGTAGCCCAAATGAGAGAATCATAGTTGTTGTTATGGTTTTCACCATTTTATCTACAATTCCATTGCAAGATCCTAATCATTCTTGAGTTAACAAAGAACCTAAAGTACGAAGAAGACAAGCACAACCACTAAACTCTTGACTGAGAAGCCCTCCTTCAAGATGGATCATTAACAAAGAACCTGAATATGAAGAAGACAAGCACAACCACTGAACTCATGACTGAAAAGCCCCCCCTCCTTCAAGATGAATCATGGGAAATGGTAACAAACTACTAACTGAGGCTGTGCAGATACATGGTTTAACCCTCAACTATGGATTTAAAACTAAATACGCCTCTACTCTAGTCACCACATAAGCCCCAGAACAAATCAGTTTTATATATATTTGTTCTTGATGTTCCTCAACATCTTTCCATTTGATCACTTTTTTGGTAAACTCTTTCTGGTTGTCTAAACATCTTACACTTCTTGTGATTCTAACTAGGAGATTCAGTGAACTACCCTTTCCTAATTTGCATACAACTTGAAGTTCTGCCCCTTAATGTCATTGGTCTTGTAGCCAACTCTATTGTTGTATGGGTGATTTAGTTGGAACCTTCCTCTTTGTACCACCTCCTGCAAAGATTGGACATTTCCATTACAAAAGGAAAAGAAATTATAGAACTATGTCTTTTGCATCTTATTTATTTTATTAACTAAGAAGTTGTATCTACATCCATGCATTTGGTAATGATTCATTGTTGTAGAAGACTATTTTGAACTTACCCTGTAGTCATTGCTTCCCATACTTGTTCTAGGGCTTTCTCTATTTTATTTAATTAGATGAACTCAGAAAGAAGCAGGTGTTTGAGTCAATTTTCAAACATTGATATGCGCCTTTCTCTTTGACAACATAAAAGCATTAAAGCATAACATGATATGGCTTTTATAGAATAGTTCAATTATGAGGAAGCAATGATTGAATGACCAGAAGGCAAAAGGTATCTCTATCTTCCCTTGATGGAAGTGCTCCATGGTTACAGCTAAATCATGTTTAGTTTTCAAGAAGTAGGGAATTGATTCTTTATGGTGAGCTTGAAACATAATAAACAAATGGAACTGAAGTATGGAAGAAGGTGTGGAGCAACAACACCTTACCAAAAATCAAGAACTTCTTATGGCATGTTGCAAATGGAACTGCTTGTGGGGATGGACTTAAAAAAAAGACAAATATAAATCGACCTATCTTGCTCTTGTTGTGGATGGGCAGTTGAGACAATTTAGCATGTTCTTCTCCACTATCCCTTTGCTAAAGCTACATGGTTCGACAACCCTCTTTCTGTTACCTTTGGCTATAATGTGGATATAAGCATTTTGGATTGGATTCTACATTGGAAAAACTCTTATGCTACGGATAAGGGTCAATATAAGCAACTTAAATGTCTTGCTTCATTCATCATGTGGACACTTTGGTTGGCACAAAATGAAAGAGTGTATAATAAGGGTACTATTCAACCTCAAGAAGTGGTGGAGAGAGTAGCCCACTTTGGATAGAAATTCATGGACAAAAAGCTGCCACCTAAGAAAAATAAGATTAACCAGTCTAAAGTTCAGGAAAGAGTGTCTTGGATTCCATAATGGACATGATGGTTTAAACTGAACGTGAATGCCGCAAAGGTTAAAGCTGCAGTGTCTCAGGTGTGGGATTTATATTGAGGAACGAGGAAGGTAATATTGAGGTGGGTAGATCAATACTTATGTTATTTGGAGAAGTGCTTGAAGGGGAAGCTATAGTGGTGACGGAAGGCTTGCAGGGGTGTTGGAGCGGAGAATTGAGTTCCTAGAAGTGGAATCTGACAATAATTAGCTCATTTCTTTCCTACATGATGAGATGGAACTCCTTTTATTACCCAAACACTAATTTATGACATCCGTAGTCTCACCTCTAAGTTTAGCTCTTGTATTTTTTCTTATGTTCCTAGATTAGCCAACTCTATGGCTAATAATCTAGCAAAGGCCGCCTTGTCATGTCGTGTGCTACTACTTGGCCTATTGCCACTCCATGGTTGAACGAGCCTTTGGCAGTTTCCCACGTGTAACTTAAGTCTTCCCTTTAAATAGATGAGTTTCATACAAAATAATAATAATAAATAAATAAATAAACAAAAGGAAGAAGACTATCCAGTCTTGGTTCTCTGTCTACCTTTTGTGAAATGATGACCTATCTAATTCATTTCAGGTTTACCATTAGTGCTTGACTCTATGTTATAAAACCAACTTTTGCGGGAAGTAAATTACTTTAATTGACTTTCTCTTTCTTTTTCTGGTCAACATTAATTAACTTTGAAATTTGGAAAATCTTTATATTAAATAGCTTTTGAATATAAAACCAAAAAAAGAAAAAAGAAAGAAAAAGGAAAGATTATAACTATTTAATTAATGATTGGTTTAATTTTGAACCTTTTAGTTTTATTTTTGGTAATAATCTAACTTCTTAGTTAGTGAAATTAAATGTCTCCCTTATTTAAGGGAACATAATATCATATGTTGTGCTTTTCTTATAGGCAAAGACAAGCATCCACAACGGGATTCTCGGTGTGTAAATTTCACGTGAAAAAGGAAGTTTTTTTTAATGTATTTATTACTTCTTTAATAAGGAAAACTTATAGATTTTAAAACAAAAGATAAACATTGGGTATACAATTGGGCTGTCCACCAAGCCATGTATCTTTCATCCATTGCGAAATGATACCGAGCTTAGCCAATCCGATGGCTGTAGTGGTGCATGCTAGTGGACATTTTGCAAAACAAAAGCCAAGTGTCGAATCTCTCGTGAAGTAAAAATCAGCTTAAATGTCCATGTGACACTATATGATTGGAATCAATTGCCTATAAATAGGTACTCGAGAGAAACAAGAAAACACACACAATCCCTAGTTGTAGCAATTGCAGTAGTAGAGTTATAGCGAAGACCTCTGCAACAAAAATTTTACTATTCTCAGTCTTCACTCATTTGACCATGACAACCTATACTTCTATCCGATGCAAGCAAGATTGGTCTCAACTTCCAAGAGATATCTTTGACTTGGTTTTGAAGAATTTGGATTCTCCTTATGATTATATGGCAGTCAACTCTGTTTGTAGTCATTGGAGGTCAATGACTCCTAAATATCGTTGTTGGATTGTTTTCCCATGTAACAATGTCAACAATGATAGTGATGGTGATGGTGATGGTGATGGTGATAGTGATGGAAATGGTGAAGGAGCTCTGGTGGGATTTGTTAATCTTTGCGATCCCAATCGTAAGGTCCGTATCCTCCGGTTCACTGAAGTCAATGGCCGTGTGATTTATGGATCCTCGGCTGGATGGCTTATCACTGTGGGAGGACCTGGGGACCTTAGTTTACTTGATCCCTCCACCCGAGCCCATATCCAGCTTCCACAACTGACCTATCATGTGTTTACCGATCTGCCCAATTTTGAGGGCAAACGTGTATATATAGAGAAGGCCATTGTTGGATTTCCCAACTCGAACGTTGCTGCATCATCTTCTTCATCATCTTCTTCATCTGTGACTGATGGAGTGGTTATGGCAATGTGCTTCAAACCTAAGAAACTGGCTTATTTTAGGCTTGGGATGGATCAAAACTGGTCCAGCTTTGAAGGCTTTAGCGGAAAGTACAAAGACATTGTCTTTTACAAAGATCGGTTTTATGCCATAAGAAATCGACAGCATCTGTTTGTAATTTCAGGTTTTGATGGTCCTTCCCCAACAATGGAGGTGGTGATGGAAATCCCCAATTTCGCGTTGGGCTTCACTTACCATCTAGTGGAGTGTTCAGGCCATTTATTGTTGGTTCTAAGGATTGGATGTGTACGACAAGGAGCATTCAATATTTATAGGGTGGATCTTGAGCAAAAGGATTTGGTGTACGTTCAAGACATAGGCAACAATTGTCTGTTCGCCGATCGTAATACTGTAGTATCTCTGGCTGCTTCGATGTTCCCTGGATGTGATGCTAATCACATCTACTATATACACAAATGTTTCCATCGTCTCTTTTGGCGGCCTTACGAGCGTTATGAAGTGGGAGTATTCAACATAAGAAATCGAACTTGCGAACGTTTGATTTACTGCAATGATCGCAGTATAATTGCTAACTCTCCCTTTTGGTATCAGACGTATCAGCGAAGCCGTAGATCGTGATTCAAGATCCTGAATTTGGTGAAAGATTTGATGTTTTAGAAGGGTTTTGAAAGTATCTTGATGTGCTGTGTAAATGAAGCATATTTATAATGTCATAGTTCTGTGAAGATTTCTTCTGTTATACTGTAAAAGTCTCATACTTATAGTACCTTATGGAGTAGCTTTTTATCCATGTATGTCATCATCTTCCTGATGAGCTGAGTTATGTAGTTTCTTAATCAGCTGCAAATGTAATCATTTTTGAAAAATTATACATGTCAGTAATAGGTAGTTGCCAATAATGAATGGCTTCATATTTATAAATCTACCCGATTGAAAATTAATTCTTTTGTTAATGGGATGCTTTAGTTATTTGTGAATGGATGATAATGCACTGTAATTCTTTTCCAACATGATTCTAGTTTAATATATGAACCCGAGCCAATCTACCTGATGCGTTGCATGACAGTAATTGTCAATGATAAAACTTAAGGTGATAAAATTTAAATAAAACTGCTTACCGAATGGTAAACGTGAAATATTTTTATACATTTTACACTCGAGTAGAGTATACATCGGTGTAGACTGTTAAACTAATGGAATTTGGTTGAGATAAAATAGGTTTTCAAATATTTCAAACTGAACATGAGGAGCCATGGGTGACATGGTCTATCACCCCCCTTCAAACTATGGACGGTAGTCTAGTTTGGAATGATGCAGCAGAAAAGGTGGTGCCATTAAATCAATAATCCCTTAGTGAAGATGTCTGCTTGTTGGTCTTGAGATAAAAACTGTACCATAAAAGAAAAGATATAGGTTTTGTTAACTGCACTACTTACTAAATAGTTTGTTTATGTGTTGCTGAGTTTATATTTGTGTAGACTGGTAAATTAGGGTTTTCAAAATATTTCAAAGTGCGTATGACTGAGTTATGTGTGGTGTGGTCTATCAGTAAAAGCAAACTGTAGTTAAGCAGAGAAGTTACTTATTGCCTCCTGAAAGAATAAAAACTTAGATGGAAATTTTACGGCAAACATGAAGTGCTCCTCTAAACCTGTACACTCAGCCATCGTCATGTTGGCTTGATCTTTGATTCTCACAGAAGAGTTCATACAGAAAAGAGAGAACTTAGTAAACTTTCCTAACCAGAAAAAATGTGTAGTTATTTTGAAATTTTATTTCATCCAGACATGAGTTTTTTCTTGAAGTTTATTGTGTATAGCGAGAATTCTACTGCTAGTCAACTAGATTTCATTTCAGTTCTGTTGAAATATAGAACCAGCATTAGGGTGAGTATGTTGCTATGATCATCTTCTTAAATTTGGGGTGGGGTTACTTCTGGAAACTAATAAATGGATGAAACAAAATAGGAAGGTATGGGCAAATCTAAAATCTGCATTCAATAACAAATAAGAAGCAAGGACTTTTTTGCTGAAAACAAAGTAGGAAGGTATGGGCTTTTGAGCAAATTTAAAATCTGTATTCAATTAAAAATAAAAGGAAGTACTTTGTTCACTGCTCTTCAGCCTAATGCAAGGAGATCAGTATCAGGAGATCTATAAACTCTGCTTCTAGGAATCCAAATCAATTGGATTATACATAAAAGGTTCATAATCGGCAAATCCTTTGATTGTGATCCATGAGATCCTAAAATGAGAAAAATTATCTTGTCAATAGCTGGGTAAAACCAGAAGCAACAGTAACCCCAAGTATGTCTCAATTCAAGCTGGTATTCTCTCAACAGAAAAGCTTATAGCAAGGTAGGCTCTATGGATGAAGCCACTTAAGTGAAAGACACAACCAAAGTATTAGAGAGAAAGTGAGGCGAAAGCAGTCAATGGGGTTCCGATACCTCTCTCTGTATCTCTAATGGAAAATATGATCTTGAGTCCGGAAATCAGCTGGAAATAGATTGCCTCTAGTATCAATACAGTAAGGATAAACCAGTTGAATAATTGACACTGCATTGCTCTCATGTTTATTTTTCAGTAAACATACGAAAGAAGATCGTAGAAAATAATATGAAGAAGGGAGAAAGGGTATAGGGATAATAGCCTATGTAAGCCTGGGGGCTCTCACAGTACCTATCTCAGCTGTTGAAAACACATCTTTCTCAAACCAGACACGTATAAGCCAGCAAAAGAAATTCCAATAATCAAGTCTTCATTGAAGTGATTGGAGCCTATCTATTGCTTAGCGTAAGCTTAAAACAATAGATAGTGTTAAAATAGAAACTTTAAAAACTAGGGACTTCCAACAAAACTAAAATGGAAACTAACTTGTAGGTACAAGGTACCTTTTGATAGAATCATGTTCCGATAACACGCACATGTTGGTGGGAAAGTTGGATAATACACATGGACTCAGAGGTGTTATATGGCATGCCCACAAAGTGCTCTGTCTCAAATCTAGGGAGAAAGCATGCAACACAAAAACATGTCGAAAGGGAGTTGCCACCTGGAAAGAGTCTAGCACTCATAAATGTCTTCCCTCGGTGGAGAGACTATGATTTACTGTGGATAAAGCAAATATAGTGCAACCAAAGACACAATGCTATGTGTCAAGTTAGAAAATAGGAAGGTGTTAGGCATCTAGTTTGCCCAGCCGTGATGGCAGTCTCCTGTTGACTAATGCTTGAGCTTTTTGCTTGTTTGTAAATTGCCCTAAATTTAAGTCAAAGAAACCTTAGGCTGGGCAATGAAGTATCAGAAGTATGCCCTATGCCAAATATCTAAGTTGTGCTAACCTGGATGAACCAAAAAGTTATTAAAAGATTAAACATTTGAATAATATTAGCATATGCAAAATATAGATAAAATCAACCTAAATTAAATAAACATGCAAAATGGACTATAGTACAAAAATTAGGAGGCCAAAAGAGAAACTTCTGATAAAGCTTGTCATTATACAACATAGAACTTCTAAAAGTAAACAGTGACACTGAAATTTGAAGCTACATAATTGAAAAAACATACTTACTAAAGCTGGCAATAAAAACTAAACTATGGTAGCATCAGGTAGAATCTTTCTTCACTGATGGGCCCACAAGATCTTCTGAAAAGCATCACCATGTAAGGCAAAAATAGGGTGTGACTCTATTCATGTGAACAGTACCATGAACAGTCTTATGGTCCTATATTGGCTGTATTATGAGTATACGACTGCATAAGCTTGATCCGAAGATGAAAAGTGTCATGGTTCACCCCATGAATACAAATCTGATCAAACTCCATGTTGAGGCCTAAAACAAAATCACACATAGAGAATGTCTGCCTATATTTTTTTAAAAGCAGTTGCATCCATGTCACAAGTAGTGGGAAAAGACCCCATAAAATTCAGGATTTGATGTTTTGGAAGGGTTTTGGAGGTATCTTGATATGCTGCGTAAATGAAACATATTTATAATGTCATAGATCTGTGAAGATTTTTTTCTGTTATACTGTAAAAGTCTCATATACCTTATGGAGTAGCTTTTTATCCATGTATGTCATTATCTTCCTGATGAGCTGAGTTATGTAGTTTCTTAATCAGCTGCAAATGTGATCATTGTTGAAAAATTATACATGCCAATAATAGGTAGTTGCTAATAATGAATGGCTCCATATTTATATATCTACCCGATCAAAAATTAATTCTTTTGTTAATGAGATGCTTTAGTTATCTGTGAATGGATGATAATGCACTGTAATTATTTTCCAACATGATTCTAGTTTAATATATGAACCTAGCCAATCTAACTGACGTGTTGCATGACAGTAATTGTCAATGATAAAACTTAAGGTGATAAAATTTAAATAAAACTGCTTACTGAATGGCAAACGTGAAATATTTTATACATTTTACACTGGAGTAAAGTATACATTTGTGTAGACTGTTAAACTGATGGAATTTGGTTGAGATAAAATAGGGTTTTCAAAATATTTCAAACTAAATATGAGCAGCCATGGGTGACGTGGTCTATCACCCCCCCATCAAACTATGGACAGTAATCTAGATCTGAATGATGCTGTAGAAAAGCTGGTGCCATTAAATGATGCTGCAGAAAAGCTGGTGCCATTAAATCAGTAATCCCTTTGTGAAGATATCTACTTGTTGATCTTGAGATAAAAACTGTACCATAAAAGAAAAGATATAGGTTTTGTTAACTGCACTACTTACTGAATAGTATGTTTGTGTATTGCTGAGTTTATATTTGTGTAGACTGTTAACTTAGGGTTTCAAAATATTTCAAAGTGCCTATGATTGAGTGCCTATGACTGAGTTATGTGCGATGTGGTCTATCAGTAAAAGCAAACTGTGGTTAAGTAGAGAAGTTACTTATTGCCTCCTGAAAGAAGAAAAACTTAATGGAAATTCTACAGCAAACATGAAGTGCTCCTCTAAACCTGTACGCTCAACCATCGACGTTTTGCGTTGACCTTCGATTCTCACAGAAGAGTTCATACAGAAAAGAGAACTTAGACACTTAGTAAATTTTCCTAACAAGAAAAAAATTGTAGTTATTTTGAAATTTTATTTCATCCAGACTTGAGTTTTTTCTTGAAGTTTATTATGTATGCTAAGAATTCTACTACAAGGTCTCTATGCCAGTCGACTAGATTTCATTGCAGTTCTGTTATCAAGTTGAAATATAGAACCAGCATTAGGGTGAGTATGTTGCTATGATCATCTTCTTAAATTTGGGTTGGGGTTACTTCTGGAAACTAATGAAGGGATGAAACAAAGAAGGAAGGTATGGGCTTTTGTGAGAGTTTAAAATCTACATTCAATGACAAATAAGAAGGAAGGACTTTCTTCGCCGAAAACAAAGTAGGAAGGTATGGGCTTTTTTGCAAATTTAAAATCTGCATTCAATTACAAATAAAAGGAAGGACTTATCTTCACTGCTCTTCAGCCTAATGCAAGGAGATCAGTATCAGGAGATCTATTAAACTCTGCTTCCAGGAATCCAAATCAATTGGATTATACATAAAAGGTTCATAATCAGCCGACCCTTTGATTGTTATCCATGAGATACTGAAATGAGAAAAATTATCTTGTCAATGGCTAGATGGTAACCCCAGAGTGTATCTCAATTCAAGTTGGTATTCTCTCAACAGAAAAGCTTATACCAAGGTAGGCTCTGTGGATGAAGCCAATTAAGTGAAAGACACAACCAAAGTATTAGAGAGAAAGTGAGGCGAGAGCGGTCAATGGGGTTCCATACCTCTCCCTCTCTCTCTCTCTCTCTCTCTCTCTCTCTTTCTCTAATGGAAAATACGATCTTGAACCCGGAAATCAGCTGGAAACAGATTGCCACTAGGATCAACACAGTAAGGATCAACAAGTTGAATAATTGATACTGCATTGCTCTCTTGTTTATTTTTCAGTAAACATCTGAAAGAAGATCATAGAAAATGATATGAAGAAGGGAGAAGGGTGTAGGGATAATAGCCTATGTCAGCCTGGGGGCTCTCACAGTACTTATCTTAGCTGTTGAAAACACATCTTTCTCGCACCATACACGTATAAGCAAGCAAAAGAAATTCCACTAATCAAACCTTCATTGAAATGGCCTAAGCTTCAAAAATAGATAGTCTCAAAATAGAAACTTTTAAAAGTAGGAACTTCTAAATAAAAACCAAGCAAACTAAAATAGAAAGTAACTTTGTAGGAACAAGGGACCTTTAGATAGAATCATGGTCCAATAACACGCACATGTTGGAGGAGAGTTGGAGAATACACATGGACTAAGAGGTGTTATATGGCATGCCCTCAAAGTGCTCTGTCTCAAATCCAGGGAGAAAGCATGCAAGTGTTACACAAAAACATGTCGAAAGGGACTTGCCACCTGGAAAGGGTCCAGCACTCATAAATGTCTTACCTCAGTGGAGAAACTTTGATTTACTATGGATAAAGAAAATCTAGTGCAACCAAAGACACAATGCTGTTCTAGTGTGACCAAAGACACAAAACTATGTGTCAAGTTATAAAATAGGAAGGTGTTAGGCATCTAGTATGCCTAGCCATGATGGCAGTCTCCTATAGACCAATGCTTGAGCTTTTAACCTGTTTGTAAATTACCCTAAATTTAAGTCAAAGAAACCATAGGCTGGGCATATGAAATATCAAAAGTATGCCCTATGCCAAATATCTAAGTTGTGCTAACCAAGGTGAATCAAAAAATTATTAAAAGATTAAACATTGAAATAATATTAGCATATGCACAATATAGATTAACTAAATCTAAATTAAATAAACATGCAAACTAGACTACAATATAAAAATTAGGTGGCCAAAAGAGAAACTTCCCATAAATCCAGTCATTATACAAGATAGAATTTCTAAAAGCAAACAGTGACAAACTGAAATTTAAAGCTACCTAAATGAAAAAACATACTTACTAAAGCTGACAATAAAAACTAAATTATGGCAGCATCAAGTAGAATCTTTCTTCACTTGATGGGCCCACAAGATCTTTAAAAAGCATCACCACATAAGGCAAATAGGCTGTGACTCTATTCATGTGAACAGTACTGTGAACAGTCGTACGACCCTGTATTGGCTATCTTATGAGTGTACCACTGCATAAGTTTGATCTGAAGATGAAAAGGATCACGATTCAGCACATGAGTACAGATCTGATCAAACTCCATGTTGAGGCCTAAAACAAAATCACACACAGAGACTATCTGCTCCCTTTTTTTAAGCAGTTGCATCTATGTCACAAGTAGCGAGAAAAAGACCCCATAAAATTCCAACACTTGCTACATAACACTCAGGATTGAATAATATTCCATGAAGGGTAGTTCCTGTTGTTTGGTCTAAATGTGGGATTCCTCCCTCCTCAGGAAGTTCATAGATCTAGGCTGCCTTGGTGACCTGAGAATAAGTTTTTTTGGCCATTTTCCAGATTTTGGCAGCTCTGTCTAAAACAACACCTCTAGGCTCTAGCAATGGTGGGATCCTTGGAATTAATGGGATAATGATGTGATGTAACCCCCAAAATCAAGGGCCAGTCTCCAAGATCAATTCAAGTAAACCTGCAAATAAAATTAGTGTTGTAATACCTGCAATTAGGTCTTCTAGGGAAATTCAAGAGTGGACAGCAGCTGTTCCAGGGCTAAAACACCCCACAGTTATGGTATAGTTTGATTTAACATTGTTAGGCCTTGGGATTGGACCAATAGGATTAGGGTATGGCTTAGAGACTATGGTTTTAATGGAATTCAGGTCTGAATCTTGATGTAGTTTAGATTTCAAAGCTGATCTTCCAGTCTAGGGCTAGGGGAAAAGCTGGGGTTTATGTTTGTTTTTAGAGTTTCTAGGGTCTAAGGTGATATAGGGTTATTTGGGAATAGGTATAGGGTTCAGCCAGCAGGGTTAGGGCTAGGATTTTAGGAACTCAATTCCTATATTCTGTTTTTTTCTAAAATTTGGATTCACCTCAAATCTGAATTCCGTTGTTTCTAAAGTTCGGATTCATATTCAAGAATCTTGGGTTTGATAAATTGGGGTTTTCTCAACTTGAGGGCTTCTAAAGGGATGGCTCAGTCTAGGTAGTAGTTGAAGGTCAAGGAGGGTTTAGGGAGGATAATCCTAATAGGGTTTAGGGTTTGGATGACTGGTTTGAAAGTTTGGTTGAAAGTAGGGTTAGGTTTCTAGGATTTTGAATGAAGAAGATGAAACTAGGTTCTACTAGGATTTGGGATAAAGAGGGGGCCCGGGGGTGCCGAAGGTGGGCCGGGGGGGGGGGAGAGGGGATTGGGTTCCTAAATGGAGTAGGGTTTGAGTAAGGGGCTAGGGTTTCGGAATTCTGGTTATAGAAATCTGGGAATTCTAATGCTGGTGCAAGGAGAAAAAGGAAAAGAAGAACAAGAATTAGAAGAAGGAGGGCTGGGGAGTCGAAGGGAACTAGGGGAATAAGGTTGGAAGGGGTGGGGGAAGGGGGCTGCAGAGATTGGGTGAGGGGGAGGTTGTACGACAGCTCCCCTGATGGGGAGCACAAAGTGCTCCCCAACGGGTTCCCGACCACACAAAACAGTGGGGCCCACGGTAAAAAACACTTTTTAGAAAGAAAAAAAAATCCATCCGTGGGCCCCACTGATTTGTGTGGTCGGGAACCCGTCGGGGAGCACTCTGTGCTACCCCGACAGGGTGAGGATCCGGATTCTGTACGAAGGGGATGGGGGCTGGCATTTGCAGAATGCAGGGTTTAGGGGATGGGGAATAGGGGCTGCGATGGGAAGGAAGGAAGTAGGGTAGGGGCACGGGTAGGGTTTACTTGCTGTAGGTGATAATGAGGGCTTTGATGAACTTGAATTCTGCAGAAAATTGATGAGTTCACACACAACCGCAGGCTTTCCCTAGGAGGGAAATCCCACGACTTCCTCTCTTCAATGTCCTTCAATCAGAAGATTTAATAATCATCAAGTCTGATTTCTTTACAAGCAATAGGCTATATTTATAGCATTTACACGAAGGATTTCCTAATAGGACTTAACTAACTGTTTGGATTAGAACTCATGCTCACACTATGACTCGACGAGGAAACTAAATAAAGAAAGAATTTTGTTGCAAGGACTCCTAAACAAATAATAATTGCAGAATTTAAAGACACTCCTAACCTATGAAGGAATCTAATATCGAATAGGATTTCAACTTGACACTCCTACTTGGATGGGGACTGTATCAGAACTTGACAAACAGGGACTCAAATAACAAAATAAAAATAGAAGGATCCCAGAATTGTTCTACATTCAACTATATCTAAATGTAGTAAAATGTAGCACATTTTTCCAAAGCAGAACCAGCTGTAGGAGGCTTAATGGATTCCCCTGTGAGAAGAACTGCCATGGAACCAATAGTAAGATAACATGAACTCAACCACATAAAGTACTTCCTGTCTAATGTAATGGAGCTTAGAGGGAAATATATAGGAAAGTAACTCCTTCCGACCCAGTTAATATGGTAGAAAAATTAGAATGCTTGCTGGATGGATTGGTCTCACAAAAACAATATCAACACTGCAAGGTGTTTCTTGGAGAAAACATCACAACCAGTCCTCATCAGAGGAGGGATTTATCTCATTGCAAATGAAATGCCCTTATGTAAAAGATAACTCACCAGCAAGGGTGAAGAGAGCTGTGGTGGTGGCTCTCGGCATAAAAAACAAAAAAGAGAGAGAGGGCAGTGGAGATTCTAGGGTCTAGTAATAGAGGGCATCAGGGTTTGGATCCTGATGTGGATCCTATCTCTGAGACCATATTGAGATTAGAATTATGGCTTATCAATATGAAGTGGCTTGTCCATTTATGACTTAAGGATATTACAAAGAAGTATCAATATGAAGTGGCTGTTCATTTATAACCTGAGGATATTACAAAGAAGGAATTATTTAACCAATCTAGCAGGGATTACAACAGCTGTTGTAATCTGAGATATACGAGAGAAATATCTCAGATTACAACAGCTGGGATCATACCCTGGAATGTTTCAAATACCTGGGAATCATTACCCTGGAAACTTCAGTTCAATCAGACTTAGTATGAGAATCCTCCCAATCGTAGGAGAACCATATGTGGATGGTATTCTGTTTCGACTATGGAGTCTGAAGGTGGAAAACAATGAAATCTTCTTGATCCCTTTTTCTTCTATTTTCTAAAAAATTTCCTTTCCTGTATATTGAATATATCATCTCTATATAAGCATTCTAAGATTTTGTAAACCCCACAGTTTTGCTAGTTGAAGAAAGTTGGCTTTGTCTACATTCTTCTATGAGATTTAGGGGTGGTTGTGATGCAGTGTAACCCTTGGTAAGATGCCATCTTTGGGGTTGTTGGTGATTTCAGTCTAGCTTCAGTCAAGATGCTTATACCTCATGTTCTCCTACTTATCTTCCATTCTTCCTTAATCTAGTTCACCAATTATCTAGGCTATCATTTTCTGTTTCAATTCCGTTCTTATGCATACTACCTTGCTGGAATTTCAGCTTTCTTATAAGTTTCAGACTGAGATTTCAGGATCAGACATTACTATAAGCAATCAGACCCAATTCTAAACCTTCACATGGATGCAAAATTTGATCATGCTGACTTTATGATAGAATCCTACTACTATATATGACTTGCCAGAATTCTTGAATTTGCTTCTATTCTGGATCTGAGTTTCTGATTTCCTGTTTCAGCTAATATCTTACTATTTGTGCTAGATTTTGTTGCTTTCTAATCATCCTCAGATATTGTTCTGGTTTCCATCATATATTGGACATTGATCCTTTTATCTGATCTCAATAAATTCACATGCAACTGTTGGATCATGATAATCTTTGAAGGATATTTTGCATGCGTGCTTACTGTTGTACCTTGGTGTGATATGTTGTTCTCCTTGTTTTCAATTAACTGTCTCAAACCAATATATCTTAGCATGGAGGGTGAGGATGTAATTTTCTTTCTCAAGTTAAGTGAGCAAAATCATGCTTGGTGCATTGTTCAAGTCAACTCCTGCCTTGCTGAATGCCTCTTCATGGGCTCAAGTCCTGGAAATAGCCTCTTTGGGAACAAGGGTAAGGATACATAAATTTGAGCCTCCCCATGGATACTTTTCCTACTTTAGTCTCACTGGGGTGGGGGGTGGGGGTGTGGGGGTGGGGGGGGCTTAGGACAGTTGTTTTGTCTAACCAGTCTACTGGGTTGGTCTGTAGCTCATTAAGGAAACTTCTACGTTATGAGAGTTTGGAGATTGGTGTTCAAACATGATGTTTTTTTTACAATCCAGAACCTGATGTGGCCACTGATCATTCTAAAGAGACACTGGAGTTTATGAGTACTGCCAATATTTGAACTCTTGGAGAAAAAACTAGGAAGAGTCCACTTGATAGGATGGATGAGTAATTTATTGGGAAATGCATTAGGAAGCACAGGAGTAATCTGTTTGCTTCATAGCTATCTGATAATCTATCATTGTTAGGCTTCTCTGCAAACAGATGTCCCCAATTTACTTCTTGTCTGCTACATTTAATCAATTTACAGCCATCCAGAATACGTCAGTCATAAATGAGTATAAATTCAATTCCATTCATCATTGACAGATGAATTAAGTTTCTTATAGCCTCTGGGAAAGCCAATGTCAGCACCATATACCATACCTTCTTCATTGCTATATCCAACAATGCGGGATAGTATTCTGTTCAGCCTCAAGTGTGCTTCATCATTCTTCAGCACCAGTACATTTGACCAGTTGTAAGCTTGTAGAGATCAAAATTACAAACCACCCAGATTAGCCAGTTGAGATGTGATACCTTTAGTTTTGTCACTACTGCGGTCTACACCACAGAGTTTCAAGCCCAGGTGTTCTCCTGGTTGGGCAATGTACGTTGATCCCAATTTCTTCTGCTGCGTAACTACTTGGTTTTGAGCATGCCACCGAGAGTAATGTACTATCTTAAATTTGTTTATCCTTTGAATTGGTTTTAAGATAACATAAAAGAGCTTGCTGGGACTATAAGCTATCCGATAGATAACTGATCTCCATCCATTGCAAGAGCAGAAGTAGAACAAGTTCCAATCTCTTTGAAACCTTAACCAGCTAGATGCTTTGGTCTACATGGTAACAATCTGGACTTTTTTTTAAGACCTGCAACTCAAATTTGCGCTCTTAAGAATACCAGATGGTC
The DNA here is from genome assembly GCF_041222555.1 of Hakea prostrata. Taxonomy (NCBI): domain Eukaryota; kingdom Viridiplantae; phylum Streptophyta; class Magnoliopsida; order Proteales; family Proteaceae; genus Hakea; species Hakea prostrata. Next base: position 118,615 of record NW_028291219.1, read on the forward strand.
AATAGTTTGTCTCCGTTCGATGAAGGTCGATTGAGCTTAGCCCATAATTTGCAAGATAATTTAGATTCTCTAGCATTTATCAAAATGATGGGGCTTATCTTTTTGTCTTTTGGGCACGACCAAGGTTAAGCTTATCCGCAACTGGTGTTCTATTTAATATTTGACACGTGTCAATCTCATGCCACTTTTGGCACAGCATCGTCCGTTCCTAACACTGTAGAAGATCTTTCTGGGAGGCACCGACTTACAAATCTTTATTCCTCGTTACTCATTTGTGTTTGGATTTCTGGGTTGCAGAGCAGAACTTCACAACAACGATCAATGGCAGATTGGTCCGGGCTTCCCCATGTCCTCTTGGAATCGATTTCGGAGCGTTTATCTCTTGCTGATCTGATACGATTCAGCTGCGTCTGCAACTCATGGAGATTGGTTACTCCTCCATTCCTTCGCGGGAAGCTTCTTCCATGGCTGATAATCCCCTGCACCACTGGAAACAGCCCAAGAAAGAGTAGAATTTGTAGCATCTGTGACAGAACTCTTGGTATAGTTAGCCTCGCAGATCCCATCCGCAAGGTTTACCAACTCGATCTACCAGAGGCTACCGATAGACGAATCTGTGGATCCTCAGCAGGATGGCTCGTAACGGTTCATGCCAATTCAGAGATCCAATTGTTGCATCCCTTCACAAGAGCTCAGATACAACTTCCGCCGCTTACAGCTTTTCCGACCAGATTGCCTATGCCTCTGCAGCAACGAAAAGGGTTCGCCGCCTATCTCCGTGACTATTACATTCACAAAGCGATTGTGGGTTTTTGTCCTCCGGATTTTGAGGCGATTGTTATGGCTATTCGCAACGAGGATGATCAATTGGCCTTTTGTAGACCTGGGAAGGACCTGCGATGGACCGTATTTGAAGATGGTCTTCATGGCCGGTCTCATGATGTCATTTTCTATAGAGAACAGTTCTATACTGTTAAAGGGTCTGGACGAGTTTTCATGGTTTCTGTCCTGGGAGATGCTTCTCCTCACCTGACGATGGTTGGTCGTCGACCTATGAATGTGTCCAATCCTCACAAGTTATATTTGGTGGAGTCATCTGGAGATTTGCTAATGGTGAATCGATTCATGGGTTGCGGTCGTTATGTGGATGATGATGAAGAAGATGTTGTGGTTGATAGTGATGATGATGGTGGCACTGAACCAGCACGTCTACCCCACAAAACTTTATATTTTGAAGTTTACAAGCTAGACCACAGTGAAGGAAATTGGGTGGAAATTGACAATCTTGGTGGCAGAGCTGTTTTTGTTGGCTATAATTGCTCATTATCTTTATCTGCTTCTGAATTCCCTGGATGCCGGGAGAACTGTATATACTTCACAGATGATTATTTCGAAGGATACTATCGACAGAAACATGGTGCTCTTGACATGGGAATTTTCGATCTAGGCGATGGGACTATTAAACCACTAGTCGGCAGAAACCAAATTCAGGCTTACATGCCCCCATTAGTCTGGTATTCAACAAATCCTTGGTGGCGAGGTTGGTCAGTATCTTGACTCTCTAGTTGTATAGTTATGGATCCGATGTTGTGATGCTGGCTTCCCCATGAGAACTTAATAATCTTTGAAGAACAGTGTTGGTTGTTTGTTTTTTGTAGTTATGGTCATTTTGTACTGAGCGTCCTTTTCTTCGTTTCTTTGGTAGTCTTTCCAATAGTGTTATGTATTTACTTGTTTATGCATCCAATAAATGGTGATGTTATCTTTTTCTTACACGCTCTATTCTTCACTGACTTTGGTTTGCATTGCTGTACACTGTATATTTCTTCATGATATGTGATACTTCCCTGGAGACTTTTATTCAAGTTTACCACAAAACCTGATGCAAAGTATCAGTTAATTTTAGTGATGCGGAACCAAGTCTAGATCACATACATGATTACTTGGATCAAAATGAAATGAAATTGAATGAGGCAGGGAACTCTGTTGTAACTGTGTTAGCATATCAAAACAGGGCAGAATGTTAGAGATGAGTTAGTGGAGAACTCACAAGGACTAAGTCAATGGGAGCTAGGGCTATAGAGCATCCTGAGAAACTAGTCTGATGGGAGTTTCTTGGCTGCTTTTTGCTTTAGGTTTTTTTGTTTTGATAAGTTAATTATATATCCAAGACAAAGTTAAGAATGGAATCAAAAGGGGAAAAAGGAGTGAAATAGCATGCTGATCGAAATACGAATATGCAGTTGTATTATGAACCCACCTGTCCACAATTTCAATATGTGTGTTTCTTTAGTTTTAATGAGATGGGCAGAGTTTTCCTTATGTTTATGGTTAGTGTTTACTGTGCAAGGTCTTAGTTTAAGCATTTCACCTGTTTGATCTAGTAATTTCTTAAGACTTCCAGGAACTATTCAAACAAAAACTTTAATGTTTAAAACTGGGATCAAACTATTGGTTCATGGCTTAAACTTAATCTGGTAAACTCCACTGAGGTTTTGCGGACTTCTTTGAACTATTCAGATACATGAAACAGGGTTTCTTTGGTTCACAAGGTTGGAGTTTTGTTCAATTGCTGGGTGAGTTTCCTGAAATGCTGGCAGAACAAAGAAACGGAAAGAATATGAGGTGGTTAAATGAGGAGGAGGAGGTAACATTAATGTGAACTATGAGATTGAAGCTGGTCAACAATGTTAACAGGCTTTGAGGCTTAGTTGGGAAAGGAATTTACAATAAACAGTCTAGTTGAATGTAGAACAATTTTGTTCTGCCAAAAAAAAAAAAAAGAATGTAGAACAACAGGCTATGATTTACAATAGCGAATAGAAATTTACCAGATAAATAATCGTCTTTCCATTACTATATAGATTGTTTGTTCTATAAAGAAACATACACTCTAGTTACAATGTAGCAACTCTTGTGATGTAGCTCAAAAGAGAAGGATTCAAAATAAAACCTGAAAATAGAGAAAAGTAAATAGAATATCAAAAGCCAGAGGAGTTAGTTAAGGGCCAGAGAGGACCATTAAACACTGGGTCAAAATTGGTTGTTCTGATGGTTAAAAACTCCATATGCTACCTCAGAAACCAGGGATCAAGCATTGGGATAGTGAAAACTCTGGGTCTTTAAGAATTTTTTTAAATAGATTCTAAGGGAAAAAAAGATTATACAAGAAAGGATAAAAGCATGAGAGCCTTGCATGTATTCAGGTGGGTATGAATTGTTAGAAATTCATCTGTTCTAACAGGTGCTAATTTCCCAGATGGGATACCTCTCTGATGAACATGAAGCTGACAGTGATATCTGAATCAAGACAACATATTATTAACATAATACCTGCCATCTTGAACTTTTAATTTGGTAATGAATCAAACTTGTCTCAATTGTAATCAATGGTGCTGAAAACATTTATTCTAATGTTTTATGTTATGTGTGCCTTGACTATTATTAGCGGTTAGAGTGGCTGTCATTGTAGCAGCAGCATCATTTAAAGTTGATCTAATGAGAAAGATAGTGGAGAGATCAGATGGAAAGGGGAGATTGACTAGATATTATATTTGAAACTCAAATAGCCAACAATCTGCTATTTGTAATATGAAGAACAATTGTAGGGCAAATACAGAAACTTTTAAATACAGAGATTAATTTTTCTTTCACCACATCATCATAAAATTTCAATTATTTGGACAACATGCATAAAAATTTCTTGGTTACAATTATGAACCATCCTGACCAAATGCCCTAAAGAATGTGAAAAATCCATATGCAACTACTGATTATTAACCCAAAAAGTAAAGAACTACTGATTCTATAAATTATACCTAAGCTAATGCATAATAAGAAAATAAAAGGTAAGTTGTTATTTATCATTCGAATAGCATAAGAAGTAACACAGAACACAAATAAGAGAAGCGGGAGATAGAATCTTCAGTTGCTTCTTAACCTAAAGCCTTTGTCCAAACCAGTCCATTTTCAGTTATCCAATGGCAGACCTCGATTAAGCCTGGCCCAAAACCAAGAAGCTTAAAAGCAAGATGGTTTGGATTCCAAGTTGATGTATCATAGTGGCAAGTCATAATTGCATGATTTACTTTCTTTTGAGCATGTATATCAACTGCATAAACCTTTACCTTTTTCAGAACATGACAATAATAGACTTGAAATAGGAATGGTAGACTATGACATAAGGCTGGTGGTTGAGAGAGGTCTGCATAGATGAGTTTCAGAGATCCAATTCGGACATTCTCATAAGATCCTTCAATGTTCTCAGTACTCCATACGTTTACATGGTGCCCTAATTTTCCAATGACAAAATCAATAAGATCTTCGGCAGAAATCGCACAAGTGAACGGCTCACCACAGGTGGAGTTTTTCTCACATATTTTAAGGGTGTCTTGAATATACTTATCCATTTTTGATTTGTCCATTACACCAAAGAGCTCCTTCAATTTCTTGCTCCAGGTAGAGGAAAATGGTATTTTTGATGCTAGAGATTGTGGTAAGAATGATCTGTATGATAGTTGATCCCTTAAATCAGGAACAGAAATATATTCTCCTTCTTTAACCATTGACTCCCGAAAATAAGGTAATCCCCCTTGACGTGCAATTGACATGGGTATCTTGTCTGGAACTTCATCATATTCTGCTTTGAAAGCATTCCACTCGGCTACTGGTGGCAAGGCTGTGTGGTTCATTACATTCTTCACTAGCGCATTTGTAGAACAAGCAACATTAGCTTGAATACAAAACAAATGAAGGTAGGAAGACAATTCATTTGACTCCATTAATTTCATAAACATTTCTGCTTGATGTGAGTTCAAGGGAGAAGCTTTTGCTGCCAACCATTGTGGAGCATGTGGAAGACCAATATGCTCGTCCCAATATTGTGAAAAATTATTTTTAGCCTGAGAACCCTGAAGCATAACGAGAAATAAAATAGAGACCAATTAAGAAAGATGAAAACAAGAACTAGTATTAATCATGTCGAAATGAATAGATGAGAATATAATCATTTTACTTACACCAAGATATGCCACTATCAGAATTTCAAGCAAAAGGAGGAGACTTGTCATGGTGGAACTGAAATGATGAATGGAATGAATTTGGAGTTTCATTTGTTGGAATGGGTTTGTTCCATGAATACCAGTTTGGAGAGGGGAAAGGGATTAAATTTATAGCACCATCATCTCTCTCTCTCTCTCTCTCTCTCTTCCTAAAGGGTCAGTCTCATAGATCAGATTTTTCTTATTTTCTGAACTGTGTATTTTGTTGGTTGATTGGAAATTCTAAGGGGAAAAAGAAAAGGGGGTTGTTTGTAAATACCTGAGCCTTCTGTCTGTATAAGCATTCTCATGTTTCCTAGCCCGCTATTCTCTTGTTGAGATAAAATGTCATTCTATTATTGACTACTGCTTTGATAGACATGAAGCAAACATTTATTCATGGATCTTCCCAAGGGTGTCTAGTTGCAAAACAGTATCTCATATTCTGTATTTTATCGATATGGGATGCTATATATTTGAATCATACCGAATATGGATTGATACAGGTATTTTGTGTTGATGTTTTATAATATAATATATTAAAGAGATCGTTATGGTTATTCAATAAGGTATGATTTATTCTTACTATTTTGTCTATTCTCATGTTATGCTTGTAAATCATATCAATAAATTCGATACATTATGGGTTATAGCCGGTTTCTTTTCAATCTCAATATGTGGTGTAAGGTATGAGATGACCTTTTATCAATAAAAAAGAATACTTCTTGAAATTTTACTACTAAAGAAACCCTTTCTTGGGATGAACCTGAACCACACCTTTTTTATGTCTAGGGAACATTTCACACGGTTAGCTGTTGGAAAAATTCAAATTACCACTTTTAACAATCAAATTTTGAGATGTGTGGATTAGAATGCTTGACTATGAAGGCAAACTTTTGATTAGGGAAGAACTCATAAATCAAACACTGGTTAGAACAATTTAGGTACGAAAAATTCATAGGATTGTTGTAATTCCGAGGAATATTGGGTGGGAGGTTGACAGAGAGGTTCAAACACTGTTTTGGATCGGGCTCAAGATCAACATCACTTTCAAATTTTGAACGGAGTGGAGGCAGAGGATCCCTTTCAATTGCAAAGGGTATTGGATAATCTATCAAGCTCTAGAATCGTGGGAAACAACAGTGCTGCTGCGTTGGGGGGAATGTTGTATTATTTTTAATATAATAAAATATGTTTAATTTTATTGGATCTGTTAGTGCGGAAAACTTTCCTTTATGTATTTTAGGAAAGTGTATTATTATATAGTCCTACATTGAAAACCGAGTTGTCGGAATCCAGGTTAATTAATAGGTACCACCTATTAACTTTAACTTATAATAATGAGACATGCCAGTGTGTGTGCAGTGTATGAGTGAGGACGGTATACTGTTCAAGCGTGCACGCACGCGCGGCGTGGGCTGTGGGCGTTTCGAGCGAGATCAGATCTAAACCGTGTGTTATGATCAACGGTAGATCTAGGGCGATGGAAGTAGATCCATAAATATTGTTTTGATGGTTCAATATGGACCGTTAGATCGTGCGGCCGAACGATTCGACGGCTCATATCTGAACGTTAGCATTCGTATCCCTACAGAGAGGTGCACCCATACGAACAGAGTCATGAACTGTTCAGTAGAGGCACCTCAATGCCTATATATACGTCTAGCTTCACAACAACAGTATAAGAGAGAAAATCCCGAAGTCTTCTCTGATCAGATCTAAACCGTGTGTTATGATCAACGGTAGATCTAGGGCGATGGAAGTAGATCCATAAATATTGTTTTAATGGTTCAATATGGACCGTTAGATCGTGCGGCCGAACGATTCGACGGCTCATATCTGAACGTCAGCATTCGTATCCCTACAGAGAGGTGCACCCATACGAACAGAGTCATGAACTGTTCAGTAGAGGCACCTCAATGCCTATATATACGTCTAGCTTCACAACAGCAGTATAAGAGAGAAAATCCCGAAGTCTTCTCTGTTCTTGAGTTTTGCGAGTGTTTAGCAAAACTCAAGAGATTCAACTCGAAGTTGGGCTTCTTTGTATCCTGGGAGACGGTTCGCAATACCTCATAACACCTTGATGTGAGGGCAAATTACGTCTTAAGGAAAGCGACGTTATAACGTTCCTAGAAGTTCCAGCTCAAACACTGTGATCCTTTTTCCATTTTCTTTAACAGTTTGCATCTAAATAATTCTATTGTGAATATGGGTCACATTAATGGTTACCAAGAAAAAAAATGTGGGTCACATTAATGAAGAGAGAGAAATTGGTGGCGCGTTGGATGTTTCTCAAGATGTGGTGGGTGGGGGCACCCAAGGGGTTTGACCTTTGACCCTAACTTGGGGAGAGTTCAATCTGAGGTGGAATCTCAAGCTCTCTTAGTTAGAACACTGACTGCTATTAGAGAGATTGATGGGCAAAGAGAGATGATCGATGGAGACTCTGCTCGACCGAGATGACCCAAAACAAAAGTCAAAGGTAATTTGCAAGTCTTAGGGGATGATTTACTGGGTGAAGGGGAACTTTCCGTGGTTTTGGGTACGATTCAGCAGGTGGACGACGCCCTTGCTCCAAAGACTGTTGCTCAACAGGCTGCCCCATGGCGGACGGCACTGCTGATTGTTAATCCTCTTTCAGTATCATAATGAAGGTTCTTTATTGGAATATCAAAGGTATGTGCAGAGCAGCGGGAAGACGTGTATTGAAGTCCATTCCCTCGCAATATCAGCCCGATGTTTTATGTATCTCTGAATTGAAGATAGAATCAAATAAGTTAAGTTGTGGTCTATTTGGATTGAAGCCTATGATCCATATCCTGAGCCCATGGATTTGGATTCGTCAATGAGGAACCTGCCATACTGGGAATCCAAAGGAGATCTAGTAAATTCCCTGATGGATTGGGAAGGTGGATCTCTAGCCTGAGTCAAGTTAAGTTGAAGATGTCCGCGATCGAAGTAAGAAACCCCCCACATGTTTGTTATTAATCTTTTTATATTTTCTTGTATGTTTTTAGACACTTATTTTCGTAATTACGCTAAATATCATGATAATTATTAGTTATGGATGTATGTGTTTTGACATATGATTTGTATCTTATGTTTTATTTTATTATGTGTTTATTTCCTCTTATTAGATTTGTACTAGCATATGGAGAATCTATATTGCTTATAAGACAACTATATAAAATTATTATAACGTTGTATTACTCATGGTAGACTATGCAGCTTTACCAAAGAAAAGAAGAAGGTAGTCTATGCGGGCATGCAACACTTGAGGCTACTGGACAATTGTACTTTGTCACTAACTAACCTCAATATGATGGTTTTATTTTATTCTAAAAACAAATTATTAGAATAAAAAAATATATAATAATTTTATTTATTTTTTTATTGATTGTTAGTTTTGTACCACAAATGTTGTTAGATGGTAGAATATTACACTTTAAGTGTTATTAGAGCATTGTTCATCATTATTTTTTATGTTTTTCAATGTTCTAATGGTCATAGAGAAGTTACAGACTTTATTACTTCAATATTAGAACATGTTGAATCATGCATTATTTATAGAACATGCATATGTTATTTAGTATTTATTTTAAGGCTAAAGTGTAGTTGAAACTTACGTGTGAATAGGTTAATTGAACAGTTCTAAATATTCATTGTCAGATTTGTTAAATTAAATCTGAATTGTCTAATAAAATTTCTAATTTTTTTCTATTACTTATGGGTTAGTTAAGTTTAACCTAATATCACTGGTTATTGATTCTCGTTAAGGGTAATATCTCTTTCTTGTTCCTTTGTTTCTTCTTTAATATAGTTCTTCTACAGGTTCAATACAACTTATTTTCTAGAGAAACTTAGAGGAAAAAGACTGATTTTTGTGGGAGATTCACTGAATATAAATATGTGAGGATCTCTTGTTTGTATCTTTTGAGATAGAATTAGAAACAAGAAAAGAGTCATGAGATCTCAAGGAAGATGAAAATTCTTTTTTCACTTCTTCAAGATGACAGAAGAGTCATGAGATCTTAGGGAGGATGAAAATTCTTTTTTTAACTTATCCAAAACGACAACAAAAGAACTACTGCAATCAAATGCTCCAAACCTGATGAACGTAGATGAAAGAGTTTTCAGTGAAGCTAGAGAGGGAACAGAAGAAGAAGAAAGAAATGTTACTCTAATCGTCGTTATTTTCTTTATTTTTTCGAAAATTTACCAGTGATAGAAGGTTATCTTAACTAACCCATAAATAATGGGAGAAAAAATATGAATTTTATTGAACGATTTAGATTTATTCAACAGATCTGGCAGAAATTTAGAGTCGTTTAGTTAATATATTTATACGTCCGTTCAGCTACTTGCTTCCATTATTTTAATTCTTATACTTCTTTTATAGTAGTTTGCATCATATTAAATCTTACAAAATTCAAATTTGTGGCCCTCAATATAAGATATAAGGATTATTTGTCATGAGTCCTTGATGCTGAAATTCACCTTAATACTAAGGCTGCGTTTGTTTGCAAAGGTGGGGTGGGAAAAAAGGGGTGGAAAAAAAAACATGTGGGTCCCACATGTAGTGGGGTGAGGGAGAAGAAAAGGAAAGGAAAGAGTTTTGTGGAGAAGTGATCGGGTGGGTCCCACTTTTTTATTTTTCCCAACTTTCCCACAAAATCCCACCAAATATGTGGGGTTTTAAAATAGCATGGGGTGGGAAAGTTGAACTGCCACATCAGCAGACAAGGTTCCTTGATTCAAGGAACCTTGTTTCCCACTTTCCCACCCCAAGCAACCAAACACTCTACCATTTTAGGATTTAAAGGAAAAGTAAGAAATTTACACATTTTTCAAGAAATTTCCCACCCCTTTTTTCCCACCCCTTTTTTCCCACCCCACCTTTATTCCAGCAAACAAACGCAGCCTAAAGGTTTTAGGTATATAATTATAAAAAAGAAGAAGCACCCATTCAAGATAAAGCCATTGCTATGATTTTCTTTCACCATGAAGGGTTGAAAGTTGAATATTTAACTGTGAAAGGTTCACTTAAGTTGTGAAATAATAATAATAAACAAAAAAAAAATATGATCATTAAAAAGTAGTAATTTTATCTAAAGTTCGCCATAAATTGATGCACATGAAGTTGCAAGATTTTAAAATTGTAAATGAGTACAGTTCTGCAGTTTTTAAAATTAATCAACCATTGAAATTTGAGTAAATTGCAATGACAACTCAAAATTGAGGCCTTAAAGCACTGACACCCTACTTTATGTTTGAAAAGTACAAACATCTCAAAATTAAATTTTCATTGGACATATTAGTCCAATTTATCACTGAAAACCGTTAATTACTGTTTATTTATTTTTATTTTATATTTTGATAGGGATATTTTTTAAATTGAATGAAAATAAACAGTGATTGGGAGTGTATTTGTTTTCAAAAATAAAGTGGGGGTGTTAGTACTTTGACCTACATTTTCGAGTGCATGTGCAATTTGTTCTTGAAATTATGTAGATAAAATATTATTGATGATAATTTATTGAGAAATTTTTTTTCAAATTTCTCTTTTTCAAATGTGCTTCTATAATATTTTCAAGAAACACTTTAAATGATATAATGCTTCTTTATGATTTAACAAAATAATAAACTATTAGTGAAAAATCATGAAATTCGTTATACTGGTTCTATTCCATTCCCTAAAATAAATACAATAATTTATGATAAACTTAAAAAAATACAAAATTATAATCATGATTATGATCGTAGACCTAGACGAGGCAAAAGAAGAAATAATTATTGTAATTATGATGAAAATAAGTACGAGAACAATAAATATTCTCAATTTAACTTTTCAATAGGTAAAACTAATATTTATTATTGATGTGATACCAATCGTACTCCATGATATAGTTATTTTTCAATAGTTGATTTTTAGTGATATCAGTCATTATGTTTTCAATAATTTATTTTCTCTTAAATGTAATTTTTTATTTTATTTTATTTATTTTTTATGTTGATTTTTTAGATATGTTTTGATGTATTTTATTTCATTTCAATTATATGAAGATTGTAACATGCGTTAGTAAATCAAAAGAATATTAATTTTAATAACTTTATTATTTGACATGACTAGGTAGACTATCCCATATCAAATATGATGCAAAAATTTATTAAAAATTTATATGGTTATCTATTCTGATTTTTAAATTCAATGAATTTTCTTATATTGTTTGTTCTTAAAGAAAATTTATTATTAAACCATCAGTAGTGAAAATTAGGATTGAATCCCCTATGTTTTTGGAATGTATATAGGAAAAAATATGTGGGCCAACTCACCTATAATGTGGACCATTCAGATAATATATAGTTTTGGTAGATGTATTTATAAAATGATTACATATATATTTATTATGAAATCACAATTTAGTATTTGCGAGATTCTTTGCTCAATAATTAAACAGAGAGTACAAATTTTGGATTATACAGTAAAGACAATTCGTCTTGATAGGGTTGATGAGTCTATATTTTAGTCTTCTAATGATTATTGTATGTTAACTGAAATCAAATTTGAACAGTCGGTTACTCATTTTTATATTCAAAATGATTTGACAGAATCAGTTAAACATTTTCAATTAATACCTAGACCATTACTTGAGAGAACAAAACTCTTTGTATCGGTATGGGGAGATGCTATTTAAATGCAACATCATTTGTACGCATTAGATCATCAAATTATCAAAAATCTTTCGCATTGTAATTAGCTTATGGTCAGGAGCCAAATATTTCCTTTTTTAGGATTTTTAGATTTGCGATTTATGTTGCAATTGCTTTATATGACATATAAGGATGGGTCCCAAAGAAATTGACAATATATGTTAAATATAATTTATTTTTTATAATTTAATATTTTTTTAATGACTGAAGATTTATTTAAAACAAGATTTGTTAATTATCATTTTGATGAATTAGTTTGTTCAATATTAAGAAGAGAAAATAAATAGTTGAAAAAAGAGATTAATTGAAATATATTATAATTATCTCATTTAGATCTTCATGTTGAGCAATGTGTGAACCTGGAGTTCAAAAAATAATGCATTTACAAATTATTATAAATAAATTGTCAAATACTTTTATTGACCTGCCAAGAATTAGTAGATAACATATTCCAGGTGTAAATGCTCTAATTTAGATTGATGTCTCAATAGAACAATCTAAATAGTATAAATGAAAGCCACTTTTAAAATATGAAAGACCAATCCATTATATGGATATGTAGAATCCTATAAAAAGACATGAGTAAATTATCAAGATAGTTATAATAAGAGTCAATATATTGCTCATGAAAATCCAAAACCCTAGAAGAGGTTCCTGAAAAATAATAAAAATGAAGTGATTCTTTATTAGTTATATCACTACAGGACAAAAAGATGGAACCAAAAAAATATTATTGTTGCCAACATTTTTGACATGCAATGAAACAAGAATAGGATCTTGAACTTAAATCTTTTGATAAATGTAAATGAAATAGGGCTGCAACAGGGTTATTTTGGAATCCCAAAGCCTACCCTATATATTCTAATCCATGCTTATTCTCGCTCTGATCCTAATTCAGGGCCAATGATTATTGTCTCTGACCCTAAGCCCTAGAGGGCCAAGCCAAATCCATTCTTGCGTTAGTTCAAAGGAAGAAAAAAAAATACCCCTTATTCAAAACCTTGTTAACAATTAAATCAACAGTAAAATGCCCCAAGGTCAAAATCAAGACTTATATCAAGGTTAATATGAAGATCATGGTCAAGATTAATGACAACATTAGCATTAAGATTAGGGCAAAAAATATGGTCACAATCAGGGTAAGGATTAGGGCCAAAATCAGGGCCAAAGAATAATCCTAGGCCTGCCCTTGGCCCTTGTTACGGCCATAATATTTTGGTGTTGACCTACTCTTAGGGCTCAAAATCTTAAGCCCAAGCTCTATTCAGGTCCAGGGCAGATTAAGGTCGTCAGGGTCAAACTTGCACCCCCTAAAATGAAGAAATGATTGAATAAAATGAAAAAATATAATTAAAGCAGAATTGAATTTGTTTGAAAAAGTAAAATTTTTAGATTTAAAGTCAAAATATATGAAGGTGAAAAAGCAATGGGATATAAATGTTTTTGTGCGAAAACAAAAAGAGAAAAATGAAATCATGAGATATAATGCCCGACTTGTGGCACAAGAATTTTCATAAAAGCCTACCATTAATTATATGAAAATATATTCTATTGTGGTGGATGCAATCATGTTCAGGTGTCTTATTAGTTTGACAGTATATAAGAAATTTGACAATGCGTTTAATGGCTGTTATTGTAATATATTTATACATCTCACTCAGAGTTTGAAATTTACATGAAAATCCCTCAAGGATTCAAAATACTTGAAGCACATAAAAATTACTAGAAAATTTGTTCAATAAAGCTTCAAAGATCATCATACGGATTAAAGCGATCAGGGCGTATGTGGTACAATCACTTTAGTGAATATTTATTAAAATAAGGGTACAAAAATGACTTAATTTAATCTTATTTCTTTATTAAAATATGTGAATCTAACTTTTTATGAAAATAAGTGTATATGTTGATTATTTAAATATCATTGAAATTTCTGAAAAGCTTCTAAAAGCAGTAGATTATTTAAGGAAAGTTAGAATGAAATATCTTAAAAAGATAAAGTTTTGTCTTAACTTACAAATTAAGCATTTGACAAATAGAATATTTGCTCTTTGATCAAATTATACAAAAAAAAAATTGAAGCGATTTTACATGGATAAAATAAGTCTATTAATAAGTATTCGGACGATTGTGAAATCGCTTGATATAAATAAATATTCATTTCAACCTCATGAAAACAATGAAGAACTTTTTGGTTTTGAAGTATTATATTTTAATGCAATTAGGGCACCAATGTCTCTAAATAATAGAACACTACTAAATATAGTATTTTCTGTAAATTCCAACTGGATATATAATTTTTTGTAAATCTATTAATAAGATTTAGTTATTCTCCAATACAAAGACACTGAAATTGTGTTAAAACATATATTTCGATGTGTCAAAGGAGATAGAATGAAACATTTTTATAAAAATTTTCTTTTTTCACTGATGATCTTTAACAAAATGATAAAATCGATGTTCAACGAATTCGTTTAAGTGATAAGTTGGCAGAATTATTTATTGAGGCATTGCTTACTTTAAATTTTAAAAACTTGGAATATGAAATTGAGATGTTTAGATTCAAAGATATTCAATGATATTATCATCAAAGGGAGTAAATTACATATTGCATTCTTTTTCCATTCATGAATATTTTGTCCCATTAGGTTTTCTTAGTAAGATTTTTAACGAGGCAGATAGCAATACGTACTTTTTAGAAATGTATACTCTTTTTCCTTCTTTAAGATTCTTTTTCACATAGTTTTTTTTTAATAATGTTTTAACGAAATACATTATCCATTAATAGACATCCAAGAGGGAGTATTATAAATAATATTAATTGTAATGTCCATCACCCCTAAAGAGATAATACTAAAAGATGTAACTTTCAATAAAGATCTTAGCTACCTCAACGTGCAATCTTGGCAATTTACATTCCTATATTAACTGAAAATCACAATCACATTAACTCACAATATTAGCAGTCAATATTTCAATTCTATGCATCTTCTATCATGAACAACAATCTATCCTTCAATATTAATAATATTTTGTTTTTTACACAAACTATGTATTGTATTTCTTTGATATTTCTATATCAAATAATATATTAGTTCTCCTATAAATATGTAATGCATAATTCAATGGACAAGTTTGATTCATCTGGTCATAATTTTCTTCCTTGTTTTTAATATATTTTTTCCATTTTATAAAATATATGAAAAATATATGTCAATATTCTTGAATCAAAATAAACAATCACATTGAATTGGTTCTAGAAAGAACTCAATTTTCACTTTATGATTAATTTTATATTTATGGGACACAATGGGTAACTATGGAATGAAAAATTGACAGGAGGTAAAACTCAAAAATTTAGTTCTATAATATGCGTTGATACTAGAATTAGTTTAGGTAGAGAATCGATAACATCAAACAACTTCTGGTTGTAGAAAATTAAAGTATTCCTAATATTACAGCATGCCAAGCTTTTTTGTACGCTCTAGAGTCGCATCAAATGATATGTGATGTTGTGACTTTGACCATTTGCATATACATAAATGAATTAGGGTTTATCATATGAGATCTCATATAATTCAAAATATCTACCTTCTCGTGTTGGCTATCTTCTTATTTAAGAGATTTATATTACTCATGGGAATTTCTGTTGAGAACTTGTCGAGAAATTTGCACGAATACTTGTAAGACTATTGTAATCACAAACTTTAACAGAGTTGAAACGTACAAGAAGTACTTTCTTTAAAAGGTATTTAGATATCCATTGTGCAACACAGGTTCCAAGTGTGTATTCACCACTAAATTAGTCATTCTAAACCTTTAAGGTTGCACCCCTGAAAGATGACTTTAAGTGAAATTAAGTTGTATTCATTGTTTAACATAAAGACAAAAGGGAGAAAGAAGAAGAGGAAAATCCATATATAAAATGAGCCAAAAAAAAGGGGTTTATATAGAAATTCAAATGCTGTGGGTGAAAGGTTAAGGTCACATTCCTTTGTGAGGGTACCTATTTAGTTCGGCTTCCTAAAGGAAAATACCTCTCTAATGGTATCTTTACATTTTTACCCAACAGTGGGCTTTCCGGATCAGGACCCATGACAAAATGAGCTTCCACGTCCCCAAATCTCAAGTCCCAAGTCATGTAGAAATATTAATATTAATTAGTATAGGGCTATATAACTATGGTTATGTCAAATTGGGGCTCGAGCTAGGTTCGAGTCGTACAGGGGTTCGCACTATACTACGTAAGTGTGATCCTTAACCCCAAAGATATATAACATAGGTCCTTGCTATATGTAAACCACATAACCAACTCCTTGCAATCTGATGTGATACTAATGTTCTGTCACAGAAATCTTTAGATAAAACGATGCAAGTAAAACATATATTTATATTAAAATAATATACGTAAGTTTTAAATATTTTGTCAACAATCTCGAGCATTTACTTTCCGTTGGACTAACTCCATTTTGGGTAAAAAGGACATTAGATATTTGAACATTTTAAAGATATTGCCTATTTAGTAAAACATCTACCAATTATGCATGAAGAAGATATCTTTTGTATTTGCTTTTTCACCTTTTTTTTGTAACCGAAATACTGCAATTTTGAATCAGAATAGGCATTCTTGACTGCTGAATTATTACATTCAAAATGCTTATGAAACAACTTTGAACATCTACAACTCATTTAACATCCACAACTCATTTATTTGGTTTTTCAAAAACTAAGAATTACATCTTCGAGTATATTCCTTAACAAGCTTTGCAAATGATGAGGATTTGTTCTTCAGCAATTTGGTAGGAGAGTCATACTCCAGAATGAGGCCTAGTTATGACAAGAAAACATGACAATTTGATTAAGTAAACATGACAATTAGATATCAAATGAGAATGAGTTTTTTTTTAACAAATTCAGTTGAAGTTATTTAACTGTAGTATAAAAATGATTAGATACTAACCATTATCAATAAGAAGAACCATATCCACATCAAGAATTGATGTTATCCTATGTGCAATTGTGATGGTAGTAGATCCAAAAAAATATTGACTAAGTGTTTGTTGAATTAGATTGTCAGTTGCAGTATCCACGGATGCAGTGGCTTCATCAAGTACCAAGACTTTGCTTTTTTTCAATAACACTCGTCCTAAACATACTAGTTGTCTTTGACCCATGCTCCAATTTTCCCCATTCTCAATCACTATCAATCAAACATACGAAAATGGGTTAGATCCTCATGATATTATTTTTATTAAGTTTACCTTCAATCTTGTCATAAAAAGGGTTATGGGTTGAAAGGTTGGGTTGTGTGCCAAAATGTATATCATTCAATAATGCATGTTTTTAACATTGAACAAAAGTTGCATAGAAAAGAAATGGGAAGAAATCAACCTGCAGAATCAAGCTTTCCTTCCTTCTTTCTAACTTCATCACCAAGTTGGGATCTATCTAAAGCCTAAGGCAACAAAAGGTCATGTCAAATTACTACATTACAAAGAATAACCATGAAAAACTTTTAGAATCATGACCCATATAATTGTGCAAGCTACAATAACACACACACACACACACACACACATATATATATATATATATATATATATATATATATATATGTTAACGGTATATTATACATGTAATTCTTTCTAAGAAAAAGAAAAACAGATGCAAAGTAAAGAGAAATATGATGACCAAATATGGAACGATTTAGAGTTAATAATATAATCATGCAAAATTCTACAAAAAAAATCATACAAAATAATAAATACAAAAGGTTCTATCTTAAAGTATGAAAATTTCATCCCCCTTAAAACGCTACTTACAATTAAGAAATTAAAACGGCAAACGAGAGACAGAAAACACATGAAAACTGGTGCTAAGCGAATTTGGGAATAGGTAGTAAAAATATTTCTTTTCTAGTTCTGATCTACGACAATTTGATAAAGCAAAGGTTTCCCAAAGATAATTCAATGCATCTAATACAACGATTTAAATATCTAATGGAATGATTTTAGAAGTTGCCAAAAAATATGACTACAAGAGAGGATCTCATAGAGATACATGTTGAAATAGTCAACCGTGTCATGTTCTTTCTATGCTTTGGATCATTAGTGGGAAGAAGACATATCCATTCTTTTCCCCATTGATTTAATAATATAGAGAATGAAAAACAATCTTACCTCCCAAATCTCGTCATCAGTGTATTGTTCAAGTGGGTCAAGATTTCTTCTTAAAGTCCCCTCAAACATTACTGGATCTTGTGGGATGATGCTCAATCTTGATCGTAAGTCATGAAGGCCAACCTTAGAGATATCAACACCATCTATACAAATATGACCAGCTACTGGTTCAAGTATGCGAAAGAGTGCTTGTATAAGAGTTGATTTACCACTTCCTGTACGGCCAACAATGCCGATCTTCATCCCTCCAGGAAAAGTGCACGTAAGATCACGTAAAACAAGAGGAAGGTGTGGGGCATACCGGATCTACAAAGATAAAACAATAAAAATCATATCCTAATGCTATCTAGCAAAATCAAGATTTATGGATTTATTCTATTAAACGCAAAAACCTCTAAGTATGTAATGCCTAAGAAGTCTAGAATGAAGATTACCTGCAAACTAATAATATCAACTTTTCCTTTTGATGGCCATCCATGATCCAGCCTATTTTCTTCTACCAATAGAGGGGGTTCACTAGGGATGCTTGTAAATTGTAATATTCTTTCAATAGATATAATTTTATTCTCAAGACTACTAAGACTCCATATTACTTCATACATACTTAAACCAAGTCCATATGTGACTGCTAAACCCATAATACCTGCATTAAAGTTAAAATAAAAATAAAATCATGATTTAAGTTGAATTAAGAATTGTGTTTTCCCCAAATGAAAATATTTTATTATCTTATCAACCTCAATTATCTTACCAGGACTAAGTACCCCCTTGGGCATCAAGATCAAGAAAACCAATGAGATCGCATAAGTGATGGACGTCAACATATCCATACGAAAGCACAACCACTCCATTGCACCAGAGATATGAAATTTTGTTTGTAAGTATCTATCCACGAGCTTAAAATTTGTATCCATAAACCTCTCTTCTTGACGAAAGCACCTGATTGTAGTTGCTCCTAAGTTGGATTCTGTAAAATGTTGTATAATAGGAGCCTGACATATTCCAACTAATCGTGAAAGTTCTCGTGCAGCATACTTGTAGTATTGCTAGAAAGTCAAAGATGAAAAAAAAAATTAGACAAATAATAAAGAAAGTTACGAATGTATAGTTTTTGGACAAAATGATGTAGTATTTTTGTTCAAATGCAAGCTACTAAAGTTTAGATGGCTGATATACATATCATCAATCATTTAACTCATTGAGTAATATGGAAGAAAGGAGAGGACATAAAGGTTGAAGATGGTGCTAGCTCTTGGGATTTTTTTTTCCAACAAAGGGGTATTGATGCTACTTTCTTTCATAAGAGGCCGTCTATAGACCACTGGTAAGGCCACCGGAGGGGTGTTTAGTAGTTAACATTGACGGGTCAGTTAAGCATAACGGTGCAGGTTATGGTGCTATTGGAAGGGTGCATAATGATCAAGTGTTGTTTGTTGTTGGAGGAGGGGTTGCTAACTCGAACATCTTCTCTTGTGAGATGAAAGGTATTCAGTGTGGGCTTTTGGAAGCTCGAAGTGCGAGGTGGGAACTGTGGAGGTGCGCATTGATTTCCTCAATGCCGCCCAAGCCAGTAACGATAAGGTTGCTGCCTCATGGTACATGGCTGATGTGTTGGAAGAAATTCATTCCTTAATTGAGAGTTTTTCGGTGTGCCAGGTGGTGCACAACGTACGGGAAACAAACAAGTGTATTGACTAGTTGGCATCAATGATGCTGGTGATTGGAGAGGTGCAGTTGGACGTCGAGTCACTTCTAGTAGAGCTTCTTTTCCTATAATATATTACTAGTTTTACCTTTGACCCCACCAAAAAAAAAAAAAAAACAAAAAAAAGAAAGATGAAAAAATTGTGTGGGTGGAAAAGTGACCAAAGAGTGTAAACTAATGAGATACTTGTGTTGTGTGTCAAGATTCTACAAGTGGAGATATTTATGAAAGCTAAAAAAATATGTCAACTTTTCCAAAATGGATGAAATTGAAAAAGAATAACTCTGATTTATTTATGTTAATTAATATATTATCAATATTTTTTAATTAATATATTTATGATAATTGAACCTTTTTTCTATTATTTTTCTTTTGAAAAAATAACGATTATTGTATCTAAAATCTTGATGACAATTCCATTGTGAAATTTTCAATTATTACAGATCTAAATGTATTATATAGATCAAAAGATATGGCCTTATCTAGTGTCACTAGAGACCACATGAATGTGATGCTAATATATGCAACATAATACCATTTGATCCTTCACTTAGGATATGTAATGATTTAATTTGATTAGTGCAAATATATCTGATACACTTCATTTGAGAAATGAGGGATGCAACTTAACCTCATTATAGAATTGATATAGATAAGAACAAATGTTGAAATGTTGGTTTAACTATGGTATCTTTCCACATTTATTTTTAATTCTTAATACTTGGTTGACAACTAGTAGAGAAACTTTGATCTCCCCTATATACAAGTACATTTTATTAATTATCTAGGTAAGCAAAAACATATTCTTTAATTTACTTTTTACAAAAGCTTTCTGAGTATAGATTACATACTAGGTTTTAGACTAGAACTCAAGTATTTACCTATCATCTAACTTCATACGGTGTAATTATATTTATGCACCCCCTTGATCATACGTTACATGATGTGAAATCATTAAAAGAAATTCAATGATCTATTTTGTTATTCAACTTATTCAATATATATATATATATTAATAGAGTCTACTACTCCACATAATAGAAGTAATAAACACTCAACTATAGCATATTAGTATGTAAACCTAACAATAACTAGAAAACGTAATCTTTTTATTTATTACTAATTGCTTTTAATATGATTTCCAAATTATGAAACAAACTACAAAGCAATAGATCATATTAAAATCTTGTTTATACATATTTGAAATATTTATCTATATAAGAAATACAATCACTTTACTATAAGGCTATAAGGTACACTCTCTACTTAGTAATTTTGATAGAGCTTGGCTTTTTATCCCAAATGATTAGCTTAAGCAAATACACAATGCCTCTATTGTTTTACATGAAAATATACAATTGAGAAAAAAATAAAATTTTTGTCTATTCTATTGAATCACCACTTTAATTGTAAAAGATATATATATCCGCCATAAATTCATAATTTATCATAGCAAACTTGTATTATTGACATGAGATATAGAAAATATACAAGTGATTTCGATTTAAAATTGAATCATGAAAGACTATATACAAGATTACCTGGTACCATACGCATATCACAATCAATGGAATAAAAACTGTTAGCATTTGCCATGCAACTTGTGACATTACTATAGCAGTTCCTAGGAACTCAATGAATGATATAAGAAATTCTTCAATTTGATGTGGAATAATAGTATCAAGTGCACTTTGATCAACGGATACCTGTATCCAATAATCAATTTAATTTTATTAGAATTTTGTTAATATTTATGATAGTCATATTATATATATAGGAAAAACAAAAAACTATACGTACCCGATTTAGAATCCTTCCACTCGGAGTAGAGTCAAAAAATGACAGGGGAGCGCGAAACATACATAAATGCATTTTGTTAAACAAGAGAGTAGCTGTCTTGTATCCAACCGTGACTATGAGTGTAGACCTTATAAGTACACAAAATGAACTTCCAATAAACAATAAAACATAAACAAGTATAAGAGTGTATCTTTCAACATAAGGTTTCATGTCTCTTGAAAGAGGAGTAACCAAAACAATCCAATAGCTACTTATTATTTGGAGAATCTGGAAAAGAACTTGTGCTAGGATTATCAATGGTATAAAAGCTCCTTTATACACGATGGAAACATACTTCCAGTAGAATGCAATACTAAAACCTCCTGTTTCTCTTTTTTCTTCTTGCACAAGCTGCCCTTTAACCCCAATCAGTTTTTCTGTTTTATAGTTTTTTGGCTTCTTCTCATCATCATCTTGAATAGACTCCTCACTATAAAATATTTTATCCTCTTCCTCATCACAGTTTAAGTTATCCGAATCAATTGCACTTTCAATAGTCTTAAGGACTCCCAAAGCTTTTTTATGCGCACCCACTAATTCAACAAAGTCAACTCCTGAATTAAGAATTTCATCATATTTTCCTGCTTGAGTAATTCTCCCATCCTTCATAACCTACCAAAAAAGAGAAGATAATAATTACCTTCAAACTAGGTTGAGGGAATTAAATTAAAAAAAGAAAGAAAAAAGAGGCATCATTCTCACCAAAATAATATCAGCATAACGTAAAAATTCAACTTGGTGGGTGACATAAATTACTGCTTTTGAACCCAAAATTCCTAACAAGCATTCCTGTCACAAAGTTTAAGCATTCACCTTTAGGAATTCAAAAGGAAGACATTAATTACTTAAAAGATTCAAATAGTTAAACATAATATAATCTTAATGGAAATAAGTATCATCAAATCACAAATTTTATGCAAGAACATGTATATCTTAATATCACGTATCTTTTCTTTTTAGTCAATATATATATATATCTCTTCATTTGACATAAATTCACTAAATAGTTGCTATTCTGTTCTTCTCAGATCAATTCTTAGATCGTTCGAGCTTAATATTATATAAAAATATTGGGGTGAAAGTAATAAGATGCATATCATTAAGTTAATTTCATCAAGGAAAGCTTCAAAAGTAAAAGGAGTTCAAAGAGTTGTTACCTTAAATAAATGGCTTCCAGTATGAGCATCCACAGAACTAAAAGGATCATCAAGCAAATAAATATCAGCATCATTATATAAAGCACGTGCAATCTGAATTCTTTGTTTTTGACCACCACTCAAGTTGATCCCCCGTTCCCCTATAATAGTTTGATCTCCAAAGGCAAATAATTCTAAATCCTTCAACAATGAACATGCTTCAAGAATCTTCTTGTACCTTTCCATATTCATCTCCTTACCAAACAATATATTACTCATAATTGTACCACTTTGTATCCAAGGTAATTGTGCGACATAAGCCATCGTCCCATTCAAATTAATGACTCCTGATTCTTTTGGTACTTCCCCCAAAATGCAAGAAAGCAAGCTTGATTTTCCGGACCCAACTGAACCACAAATAGCCACTTTCATTCCATGGTACACTTGAAAATTAAGATCTGTTAATGTAAAATTACGGGAAGAAAGGTCCCAAGTGAAATTCCCCTTAATGGTCTCAACTGCAATATTAGTATCATCTCTTGTAACATTTTGTACTATACTCTGATGAAAATCATCGAGACAAAGAAATGAGGCTATTCTGTTGAGGGAAACTTTGGTTTGTACTATCATGGAAATAGTGTCTGGGATAAGAACAATAGGACCTTGCAATAATTCAAATGTTGCAAGTGCAGATATGATCTTTCCTGATTCCAACTGAATGCCTATGAGCATACAAAACCCAAAAGTAATCATGGATACAAACATGGGAGCAGACATGTAAACAAACGCAACCATAGCTGATGAATAAAGTAATTTTTTTAACCATCTCGTTTCAAAATTCCTGAGTTCAATAATCTTGGCCAAAAATCTCATCTCCCATCCTTGGAGCTTAAGAATCTTCATATTCTGTAAAGACTCTGATGTAAACTTCATTCTCCGATCCTTGGAACCCATCAATTCCCCTTGAAATTTCTCTTGTAATTTTCCCAGAGGAATATTTGTTGACATCAAAATCATTGTAGCAACAAGAGCTACAAGTGAAGCAATCCCAAGGCTCTTGTATAAGATCAATAATGCTAGAACAATTTGAACGGGCAACTTCCATATATTGTGCAAGTACCAACTGAAAAGTCCCATTCGCTCAACATCAACACTCATTAAATTAATGTTTTCCCCACTAGAGTGGCTCTTCTTTGATTGACTAGAAAGTCTAAGAACCTTCCTATAGATTATGGAGAACAAGGCAGCACGGGTCTTGATTCCCATTTTTCGCAATTGAAAGAACAAAAGCCTTTCTGAGACACATCTTATGAGCTTGGAGAGAAAGAAAATAACCACTAATTCATAGCCTTTATATGTTGGCTGCTGAGAACTATTTAGATATTGAACAAAAGCATCAACAAGGTATGGTCCAACATAAGAAGCCAATGTAGTTACTATAGAGAATAAAGTCGTCAATAAAATTTCACTCCATGTTGAGAGAATCAATGCCTTCATCAATTTAATTGTGCTTACTGGACCACCATTACTGTTGTCATTGCCATCATGTTCAAGTTTATCTATCAAACAACTAAGGACCATATTGGCTCTGTCACAATTGGCAAGTTGAGGGATATCTTTATGGTCCAGTGTTTTTTTATACCCGAGTGAGAGCAAAGGGTTCATCCAAGTGAAAGTCACAATACTAAAAATATTAGCATTTGCATAAGGAGTTACATTTTCTCTACTGACACTTGGTCCTTGTCCATCATCAACATTGCTTTGACTGGAGCTGGTTTTCAATAAAGGCTCCGAAACATGGAGATCTTCATATTCCCGTTCTTTTATAGACAACCCAACATAGCAAAAGAAGAAACCAGCAATAATAGAGACAGCATCATAGGCCCAGACCATGAATGAAGATGACGAATGTTTCCAATACAAACCAATATGCACAACAAAATATGAACAAGACATCAGGAAGTAGAATATCCACCATATCCTTAGTAGAATAGGGAACTTGTGCTCACTTGAATGAAAAAACTGGATGCGCAAATATGCAGAGACCATAAACCAAGTGACTGTTCTTAGTGTGAAATCCAATTGGGTAAAAAGGTTGAGCTCAGACCAACCATGTCTATATCCGGAGATGTAGTTCAATACACATAGGAGAAGATCACAAAAAGACAGAACCATACAAGATATAAGAACTGACCAATAGTATAAAGAATTTTCATTCTTTAACGTTGGTTTTGAGCTTTCAACCTTTGGCATCAAACGTCTCTTGCAGATCCAGTAACTGGATAGAGCTAATAGCAAAATTAGATGCAAGGAGGCAGAAACTCCATGAATGAGAAAAGATGTAGATGACTCTGAAAAGAATATCCAAATATCCATACCATCCTTTGACACCTTGAATGCATCCATATTTGTGAAAAGAAAAAAAGAAAATTTGTATTTGGAATTTGATGGCTGAGTTCAAGTAGGTCCAATATGAATCCTAGTAGTTTTCATATGCCAAATGTCAACGAAACTCTAACATCTAAATTTAGCTATCTTTCCGCCTCATATATTTCGAGGAAGACTTGATCAATATTGAAGCCTCAATGTCAACCTACGATGTAAATGAAACAACAAAATATGAAGTACTTGAAAATAAATTCCTAAATATAAAGAGCGAGAGATTTGGGAAACTTCTAACAAAAAATTAAGATTTTTAACATTATGAAACGAGTTATATGCGTATGATAGTCTAAGATCATTGGTGATCACAAATCTTGTGTTCTACCTTTCTTTCCACCATGCTTGTCAATGTTACAAAATCTAAATTCTCCTCAACAGTATTAAAGAAAAACAGTTCTGGCAAGAACGAGAGAGAGAGAGAGAGAGAGAGAGAGAGAGAGAGAGAGAGAGAGAGGTACCTTGGCGAATAAGCTTATAGTAACCCGATGTTTCTGAATGGAGAGAGAGGTACCCTGGCGAATAAGCTTATAGTAACCCGATGTTTCTGAATGGTGAACGTTTTTTCCCTGATCGCCTTTTCAATTAAAGAAGTTAGAGTTGCTTCTGCTGTTTAGCGTAACTCAAACAGACAACGCAAGCGCTAAGAGGCGTTATTAGCAAGCATTTATAGGGAGCATTTCTAATCTGTGAAGGAAATGGACAATTGGTCAAGCCTCACAATTTCCTAAGAAATAGCACAACAACAGACTTGTTTTCTTCCCCCCTATAAAACGTACGTATTCTCGAGAAAAATGGAAATGAAAACCACATATTTCCTACGAAAAAGGGATGACATGCATTCATTACATCATTAGGATTTTGTTTTCCCCTGATACACAAAGTACGTTCCTTTGGAATTTTTATCGGCTCCTGTTCTGACATGGTACAGTTTCCTCCTGTGAGTGGTTAGATTATCGACCAGTGTGATATTCTAATCCTACGGTAATAGTTCAACAGCAGTTAACCCACCTTTAATCCAGGTGTGCCTTTGTCTTCAACCTTGGCGCCGACTTCCCTACTTCACCTGCAACTAGCTTATAAATCCCAATGGCAACTCTATCGAAGTTATTGCATCAAAAACTTCCTACGGCAGATTTACTTGTCCGTCAGGGTTGTTCGTGCTCTGAAGAATGCTTGTTCTATGGTGATCAGGAATCCTCTCCTGACCACATTTTCTTCTGTTGCCGGTATGCAAGGCAAGTCTGGAGTGATTTGCAATTTCATGAACTGCTTTCAGATTGCAACATCAAGGAAACGGTTATTTAGTTTATCATGTCCACACAGAGCCACGACACTAATGATAAGACCCTTCATATCCTGCTAGCATTATGGCTCCTCTGGAAATCTTATACGGCGAATATCACAACCAGTCACATTACTCATCATTCTCAACTTAGCTTCCTAATATGGAAGGGCTTGCAGTTTTATAGTAAAAAAAGGTTACAACTTTTGGCCCATCCATAGCTATGAAGGTTATTAAATGGGTATGTCCTGTTCCAAATACTATCAAAATTAAAGTAGATGACTCCTTTTTTAAGGAGAAAAATCTAGCTGGTTTTGGTGGAATTGCGTGAAATTTCCAGGGCAAGATGATATTTAGTTTTGGAAGTGGCTCTTCAGCCCATGATGTCCTAACTCTAAAGGCTCTAGCAATGCGCAGAGCCATGCTATGGGCCAAAGACTTCAACTTGAATTCTGTCGCCCTAGAAAGTGACAACCAAGCACTCATCTCCATCCTTCAAAAGCATCCCTCAGAGGTACAATGGAAGATCTTTCTTATCATCTCTGATATTCGAAGGATGGTGGCAAATTTTGAATGTATCTCATTTACACATGTGTTTAGGGAAGCTAATTCGGTAGCTGATGCTTTGGCCAAGGAAGGGGCGTTAACACAAGAAACTTTCTTATATGTACACCCCCCCTAATCATCTTAGATGGTTAATGTTGTATGATGTTTTCTCCTTATGTTGTAATCGTGGTTTTTCTTTATAATAAAGTATTTTCTTCGTAAAAAAAAAAAGAAAAAAAAAGCTTATAAATCCCAACAGCAACTCTCTTCTTGACTTTCCTAAAACTCTGCTATTTGGTTTCATTTAAAATTTGAGATCGGTACAAAGTTTTATAGGACAGTTTTTATTTTAAATGAGTTGTTATGAAATCAAATTTCGGGGCTGATCTTTCCTTCAAGCTTCAAATCAGAAGCTTCTTCGCCTTTGTTTCGGGTGCTTTCCGCGTCTTATTCTCCAGCACTGGTAGGTCCGGCACCACTACTCATTGAATCAAAAAGGGAAAATAAGCTTGTCTTAAAATGTAGGGATCCATTATTTTATATCTTAATATTCTAGTAGTGAGAAGTTCTAATATCAAGATCTTCATGAACTTGCGTTGCCAGGTTAGGCTTGGAAAATTTAATTGAATGATCAAGAAATCTGCAGTCATACTCTGTAGACTATCATCGTCTCTACAAATTAGCATCAAATATATCATTACGCTCTATGTGTTGGAGCATAAACAAATCACCTTGCTGTTTCATGTAAAATGTTGATGGAGGAGGCCATGACTTCCTGCGAAGCTTACAGAGGCGAACGATCCATCGTTACAGAAACAATGATAAATGAGCATCTAAAAACTGAGTTCTACGTCATTGTCTATTAACAGTGACGCGAAGAGATCAATAATGTGAAATGGTAGTGATTGAGCCCTGTTATTCCTCAAACTAGGTTGCTCCAACACAGGAGTGAGCTTCTAGAAATCTCTCTGATATTAATCGAAGTCTATATGTTAGTGGAATGGAAAAGATCGGCGACGGCTTTCAGGTTTAAAGATAAAGAGGATCAATCTTTCCAGAATCTTTTTATTTATTTATTATTTTTTTAATCAAACTTTCTTTCTGGATTAACTATACCAGGAGAGTGAAGAGAATGACGGTGGTTTAATCGGCGGCAGAGTCCGAGTCGAAGACGAAGACAGAGAGTATTGGAGGTTGGGAGGAGGAGGGAAAATGAACCTTAGGATTAGAATATCATACAGGTCGACAATCTAATGACTTACTGGAGGAAACTGTACCATATCGAAACTGGAGATGATATAAATCTGTTCCTTGGACTTACTGCTTCTCCCTATGAGGTTGCTACTATTGTACTAGAAGCACATACATCCACACTCATTAGGAATTTAACTATGTCAAGTATTCAACATTCTGATAGTGTGAATCAATTCCTGAGTCTTCAAATTGACTACCCATGCATTTCTGTTTATTCTAGAATCTTTCTCTATAGGGTACTATTTTTGTAAGTCTTGAAACCAGATTGGTCTTCTTTCCTTGGTCCGACTATATTGCACTCTGGTGGTTTAGATTCTCAAAAATCGTTTTGCCACTTGGATAACTCATATCATTATCGAATTATAAATTATACAAATATATCATACTATATTTATTGAATAAAAAATAGTTTTGATACTTATATAGTATAGTTCGTTTGTATCATCTTGTCTATAACATTATTGTATCATTTTAGTAAACAGTACAACTATGTTATACCGTTATTGTTCCATATTTATTCGATAAGATATGTATTAGGGAGTAGTTTGGTATATTGTAAATTTTTGTCAACTTATATGGTTTTCCCTTCATTGTATATCTTGTAAAGAGTAGTATAAATATATCACTCTGACCTCAAAATAGGTCACGGGTTTTATTCAAATTGAATATGGTATCAGAGCTTGGTCTGATCCCCTGTGGTTTCTCACTTTTTTGGTCTGATTTCCTTGGTTTTTCATTTGCTTTGTTTCTTTTCTGGTTCTCTTGTGAACTTTTTTTTTAATTTTTTTTTATTATTTTTTTTAATCTTGCCCTAAATCTTGGTTTTCTGCAATTCTTGTGTGCTCATCTCTATTCTTGACATTCTTGTGTTTCTCACCATGGCTTCTAAATCAATCTCTTGTGAACTTCCTTCGCCCTCTGCAACTATCTCACCTCCTTCGATCTCTCTATCCAATGTTCAGCATTACTTGAATGTTAAGCTTTCACCTGAAAACTATCTAATCTAGAGATAACAATTTCTTCCTATTCTGAAAAGCATTGACTGATGTGTTTTGTTGATGGCTCCAACATTTGTCCTGAGCCTTTCTTGGATCTGACTTTGCCTTCTCAGGTTGTGAACCTAGCCAGCGTATCTTGCTTGGCAAAAGTAAGACCAAGTTGTTCTTTCTTGGTTGCTCTCTTCATTGACCAATAGTGTTCATTCTCAAGTTGTTGGTATGAGAACTTCTACATAGGTTTGGTGTGCCTTAGCATTGGCTTATGCATCATCTTCGCAGACTTGAATCATGCAACTCAGGATGCAGCTGCACACCATTAAGAAAAGTTTAGATTCGATGTCAGATTATATCTTGAAGATTAAAAAAATCGTTGATTCACTTGCTATCGCATCTCAACCTATTTGTGACTCTGATTTGGTATTTTGCATCCTTGGTGGTCTCTCATTTGAATATCAAGCCTTCATAACCTCTTTCATTACTTGAGACAATCTAGTTCAGGTGGCTGATTTCTATGGACTTCTCGTCTGTGAAGAAATGTGACTATCCTCTGCTCTACAAAATCTAACCAACATCTCAGCTCAAGTTGCTACTGTATCTCTAAATTCTGGTATGTCTTTTGCACCATCTAGTCCTCCACGAAATGCCTCTTCTACTCGTTCTTTCAACTCTCGGCATTTCATGATGGATGCAATTTTGGTTGATTTGGAAATCAGGGAGTGCAACAAGGTGGTCGACTACTTGGTACTTTAATATCTATGATCAAGTTGGTCATTTGCCAACTTTTTTTTTATTATCGTTATGGATTTGACACTTCTTCTGCTTGTTCTACAAGATCACATTAGCCTTGGTCTTCTGGTTTTCAAAATCCTCTAGCTCATGTTGCGTCCGTTAGACCGCAGCAAACCATGACCCAATTACTAGATTCGGGTGCTACGCACCAAATCACTTATGATCTCAGTGCTATTAGTGCTCCAATTGAACACATTGGTAGTGACTCTATTCGGATCGATGACAGCTCAAGTCTGTATATGAAGAATATTGGTAATTTATCAATTTCTATTCACGATTCTAGTTTCAAGCTTAGAGATATTCTACATGTTCCATTGGCTACACATAATCTGCTCTTTGTTCACAAATTTGTTTCTAATAATGATGTCTCATTTGAGTTTGATGCTTCTGGTTACAAAATTAAGGATCGTTGCTTAAACCGTGTCCTTCTGTAAATGAGTATAGTTCTACAGTTTTTTAAATTAATTCACAATTAAAATTAGAGAAAATTGCACTAGCACATCAAAATTGAGGCCTTAAAGCACTGATAACCCATTTTACGTTTGAAAAACATAGATACTTCAAAATTGGATTTTCATTGGACACGTTAATCCAATTTGTCACTGAAAACCGTTAAATCAATGTTTATTTTTCCTTTTTATATTTTTATAGGAATATTTTTGGAATTCAAAGAAAATAAACAGTGATTTAACAATTTAGTGACAAATTGGATTAATGTATCCAATGAAAATTCAATTTTAGGGTATGTGTATTTTTCAAACATAAAGTGGGGTGCCAATGCTTTAAGGCCTCTATTTTGGGATGTATGTGCAATTTGCTTTTGAAATTATGTAAAGAAAATATTATTGATGAGAGCTTATTGAGAAAAACCTTTTCAACTTTTCATGTTTTAAATCTGTTTTTATAACATCCATATTAACAAATGAGTTTTAAGAAACACTTCAAATGATATTATATTTTTTTGTGATTGAGAAAATAATAAACTATTAATGAAAAATCATGAAATTCATTATAGTGGTTTTGCTCAATTCCTTAAAGTAAATGCAACAATTCATGATAAGCTTCAAATAAGACAAAATTATAGTTATGATTATAATCGCGAACCTAAACGAGACAAAATACAAAATAATTACTGTCATTATGAAGAAAATAAATAAGATAATAATAGAGATTCTCAATGTAACTCTTCAGTAGGTGAAACTAACATTTGTTATCGATGTAATATCAACTTTACTCCATAATATTTTGTTAAGCTTTATCAAGTTTCAATCAAATCAAAGGAAAATAATGTTGAGACGAATTTGACTTTTCAAAATAATAATACTGAAGAAATTTTGCCTATAAAAGATAATAATTTTGATGGTTTCATACATATTATATATTTAGATACTACAGATTTGTTTGAAAATAACAATTAAAGATTTGGTTATGTTATTAGGATTCAAATGAAAATAAAATTGATGTTTGGTTTTCAATAGTTTATTTTCTCTTAAATATAATTCTTCTTTTAATTTTATTTATTTCTTTATGTTGATTTTCTAGATATGTTTGATGTATTTTATTTCATTTTAATGAATAATATAAATATTTTTAAATCTTCAATTATATGAAGATTGTAACATCCGCTGGTAAATCAAAAGAATATGAATTTTGATAGTTTTATTATTTGGCATAATTAGTTAGATCATTCCAGATCAAATATGGTGCAAAAAAATATTGAAAATTTATATGGTTATCTATTGAAGAATCAGAATTCTTCAAATTTCAATTCAAGGAAATTTCTTGTGCTAGTTGTTATTAAGGAAAATTTATTACTAGACCATTAGTAGCAAAAATTGGGATTGAATTCCCAATATTTTTGGAATGTATATAAGAAAAAATATGTGAGCCAACTCACTCATCATGTGAACCATTCATATAATATATAGTTTTAGCATACACATCTATAAGATGGTTACATGTATGTTTGTTGCAATTTGGTATTTGCAAAATTGTTTGCTCAAATAATTAAACTGAGAGTACAATTTTTGGACTATATAGTAAAGACAATTCGTCGTGATAAGGCTTATGAGTCTATATTTAAGTTTTATAATGGTTATTGTATGTCAACTGCATTCACAGTTGAACAATCTATTATATATTTTTATACCCAAAATAGTTTGACAAAATCATTTAGGGCCTGTTTGGTTACATGAATCTAGAGATTTCAAATCTCTGGATTCATGAATCTGAGAATTTTACCCGTTTGGTTGTAAAAATCTCTAGATTCATGAAATCTAGAGATTCACATTTTTACACTAAAAATGTGAATCTGTAGATTTATGGGTAAGGGGTGAAATCCAGAGATTTCAAAAAAGCTATACATTTTTACATTCACAAAAATCATGTCGATTAAATAATTTTTTAGGATGAATCCACAAATTTCATTCCACAACCAAACATCTAGTTTTATAAATTATAACTCCATAGACTTGAAATCTATAGATTTGAAATCTCTAGATATTTGAAATCTCCAGACTCATGTAACCAAACAGGCCCTTAAACGTTTTCAATTAATACCTAGAACATTGCTTATGAGGAAAAAATTATGTATCGGTATGATGATATGCTATTTAAATGCAGCATCATTTGTATTCATCAGGCCAACAAATTATCATAAATTCTCCACATTATAATTATCTCTCTCGTGTGTGGATATCTTACACATATCTCAAAGCTGTAGGAGCTTAGGTTTGCATGGGATTGAGAGCCAGACTTGATCTATACGATCGTTAGATCGAGAGCTTATACATCTAGCTTGCAATCTTAAGCAACTAGCATATTCATGTGGCGATATAATTATGTATACCTTGCATTTTTGGTAGTTTACTTATTTTAATCTTCTTTTTTTTTTTTGGTTTGCCAACCCCGGTTTCCAAGGCTTTGCCCTGACTAATCTAATGTTCGACCCGGGTCACACACCTGGCTGTGGTGGGTGAGTCTACCAGCAGGGATATTTTAATCTTCTAATCTAAGTAGATCTTATTGTAATGTTCTATTCTAGGAATATCTCTTATTGTAATCTTCTATTATAAGTATCTATCTTATTATGCTCTTCTATTCTAGTTAGTTGTCTCATTTATTGTAATTTTCTATTCTAGGTAGGTCTCATTTCTTATAGAGAAAGTTTATCTCCTGTTCTTGTATTTATATGTATTCATTTCTCAGTAACATACACTCTAATATCCAGCCAAATCTAAACTTAATATGCTATTAGCCTAACATTTGATCTGATCTTCTTCATGGCTGTCAAACCATCATCCTCAGCTGCTACTCTAGCGGTTGCTAATCCATCTATTCCTCATCTTGTTCATAATTCCAAATCCTAATCCTAAATTCGCCAAGTCTGAATCCAAATCCTAGACTTTCCAAGTTTGAATATTCATCTTAAACTTCATTCCTCATTCTAAATTAGTACATCTCTCCCCATTCTCTCTATGGCATTATTGAGAACCCAAAAACTATCTCCAAATGCTAAATGTAAAACATGAACTCTAAATCTTGTGCCAAATCTAAAAGTTTAAATCTTAAACCCAAAAGTCTAAATTCTAAGCTCTAAACCATAGGCTGAGTCCTAAACCAAATTGTTTACTTCATCACATCCCTTGGTTGTGCATTATCCATCATCTTCATTGCACCCAAGGTTGCCTCATCTGTGTACCTTTCTAATTTGTTTTCACATTCCTTGGTCATGCCTCGTTCTACCATCTTCAGTCCAAATTGGGCATTCATGATCTTAATGCTCCATCTTTGGTATATTATTGCATATACTTTGCATTTTTAGTAGTGTTATTGTAATCTTCTAATCTAAGTAAATTCATTGTAATTTTCCATTCTAAGTAGATCTCTTATTGTAAACTTCTATTATATGGTATTTCTCTCATTGTAATTTTTTATTATAGGCAGTTTCTCATTCAGTGTAATCTTCCATTCCAGATAAATCTCTTTTCTTATAGAGAAAGTTTATCTCCCATTAGTATTTATTTGTATTCATTTCTCAATAACATAAACACCAATATCCAGCCAAATCTAAACATAACAATCCAGATTTGCTAGGAGAGATTGTCTCCATAACCTATCTAGGTAATGTATTTGATTTCCTTTTCTCCTTCCCCCAAAGAAAAATGTTTGGAAGTCTCTTCAAAATAAGCAACCAGATCTTATACCATCTGTGATTGAAAAAAGAATGAAGTTTTAAATCATCAAGATTAAACTAAGGTGATTCTGTTCATGTGTTCATCCATTGAATCTTAAGGATATTAATAGTAAGATATTACGTGAAGATTAAATAAGAAAACAGAATAGATTTCTTCTTTAATAGAGAAATAAATATTGAAGATTTTCCATATGGTTTCTAGCAAGATTTTTCCTATAAAACCCAGGAAGCTAGAAATGTTTAACAAACCCACACCAGATTGTGATCATATAGAAACCAGCAAACCCCAGGCTTTGCCCTTGAACACTGAATAGATCACGGAGAGATGGCAAACTCCAAGCTTTTCCTTGTTGCTGCTGTTCTTGTCTTCGCTCTCATATCAATGCCCGGTAAGTTAATCTCCTTCTTGTTGCCAAAAATAATTGAAAAGTGACCAGAGATCAACTTCTCCAGTTAGTTCAAAGAACTAACGAAACAGCTAGAGCTCAAAGTTTTGGGTGTTTGCCTGCTCAGTCCTTGTTTCCTCCAATTGTTTTCAAGTCATTGGAGACGAAGTGAGGAACCTATACCCTTTTTTAATTTAAAGGGATAATCATTGATGCCCCATATTATAGTTTATTACTGGTCAAATCCTATTCTCTATGAAATTAATGTTGGTCCCTGCATTTCTAACAGTGATAAGGGGCTGTTAATGTTGTGTGTAGTGTCTCTTCCGTCCATTGTTAGAATTAAGAAGCCAAAAAACGATATTACCCTCATTTATTACCCTATATAAGATACCCATTTATTTTCTTATATTTGGTCATTTGGTTTTCAAAGAACTGGACCTGATGAGTTAAGCTTCAAGTTCATGCATGGGAGAGCCAAACCGAAAGCTAGTTGGTTGTATGCAGTTCATTTATTTTGTCCATGCATCCATTTTTGTTGTCATTCATCTCAAAATCCTTGTCTCAGGTTTAGGGCTAATATTCTTGATGTACTAAGGATAGTATTATAACTTGACATGAAGAGTAAATAAGTAGTAACAATAAAGTTATGTTGAGGTTTTTTGAAGGATACAAAGATGTCACAACATTAGTTAGCTAATGAATCTTAACTACGGAGAACAACAGTAATTTTACGTAAAGACTAAGATTGTATCAATAATTATAGGAAGTACAGAAGGTAAGATACTTTGATAAGCCAAATACTTGTTATTGCTATTGTAGAAGTGGTTCTCAAGATTAATTTATCCTAATTATCCAAATACTTGTTATTTTTGCCACTGGAGAAGTGGTTCTCTTTGATTCTCTAGATTAAAATGTTCAAATTAGCCAAATACTTGTTATTTTTTCTATTGGAGAACACTTGTTATTTTGGCTTTTCTCTCTCTCTCGCACTTACAAGTCTAAATGAAATCAGGAGAAACAATGGCGTTAACGAAACCACCTTGTGATGGTACCCCATGCGTGTCACCAACTGAATGCTATGAGTGCTGCAAGAAAGCTGGCTTTGTAAACGTAGGTTGCACACCTCATGGCATTTGCACCTGTATTTCTTGAGTTCTTCGGTATCGACCGGCTGTTCGTAATAATGTTCTTCAAATGTTTTCATGTTGGCATTATGATATCAGAAATGCTCGCAGATTGAATAATGTATGAATGAATTAATGAATTAAAAGCCTGGTTTACATCTGAAGTAAGGAGTTTGATTTTTTTTTTTCAGGTCGATGGCTAAATTCTATCTTATATTTAATTATTTTAAAATTTATCCTCTTGATCACGTCAAGGTGTGTAAGCTAACTCAGGCAAACCTCAATTCTGAAAAATAATGGTTTAGATAATATGTTATGATGCTATGAAGAAGGAAAATCAAAATTAAAAGAGCGAGTCATATTGAGGTCGATTTCCATTTTGTTGGTAACAAAGTGGCTAATGTGAAACATTACAGGCGGTTAAATAGGGATTAAGGAGGTTACATTGATGGAGAACTATGACATTGAAGCTGGACAACAATGTTAACCAGGCTTTGATGCTGCGTTAGGAAAGGAATGGAGAGGAAAGAGGGAAATGCTTTTGCTGCATGGGGGGTAAAACACAAACTGGAGGAGAAGAGACGTGATTACTCCTTCACTGGATGTAGAAGTTGCTTTTATTATAAAGAAATATTCACTCTAGTGACCATGAAGCAGCTCTTGGGATGTAGCTCAAAGGGTAGGATTCAGAATAAAACTAGAAAATAGAGAGAAGTATAGAATATCAAAAGCCCAAGGAGTTACTTAAGGTCAGAGAGAACTATTAAACACTGGACCAAAACCAATACCCTAGTTGTTCTGATGGTTAAAACCTTCATACGCTACTTCAGAAACCAGGGATCAAGCATTGGGGTAGCGGATAGCGGTATTCTGGGTCTTTATGAATTTTATTTAATACATTTTAAGAGAGATTATACAAGAAAGAACAAAAGCATGGGAACTTAGCATCCATTCAGGTGGTTGTGAATTATTAACCTAGAAATTCATCTGTTCTAGTAGATGCTAAATTTTCCAGATGGGTAACTCTCTGATGAACGAAAAACTGCCTGTGATAGCTGAATCAAGATAACAGATTTGACATAGTACTTGCCATACACTTGAATTTGTAGTTTGGTATTGATCAAACTTGTCTCAATTGTAATCAACACTTTTACAAACATTTATTTTAATGTTCTTTGTTATGTGCATGCCCTGACAATTAATAGTGATTCAAATGGCTAATTATAAAATAACTGTCACTGTGGCAACAACTTGTTCATCGTCTTAAATTGATCTAACCAGATGAATGAAGTATCATCCAATAATAGTACAAATTTATTAATGACAGCCACCATTCAACCATAGCAGCATTTACCTGTTAAAAATGCCTGCTAGTTTGTCAGCATTCTTGATTTGATACTGTGTCATTTTTAATCTTGATAGATACTGTCATACTGTGATGGTCCTTCTGTAGGTACCCCAAGGAAGGGCATTCTCATTTGAAAGAGGAGATTGACTAGATATTATATTTGAAAGACAACTAAGCAACAATCTGCTGTTCATAATATGAAGAACAATAGCAGGTCAAACACAAAAACAACTTAAATACAGAAACTGATTTTTCTGTTCACCACATCATCATAAAATTTCAACTATTTGGATAATATACATAAAAATCTATTGGTAACGATTATAAACCATTCTGACCAAATGGCCTAAAGAAAGTGAAAAATCCATATTCAACTACTAATTCAATAAATTATACCTAGCTTGCAAGGCACAATAAGAAAACAAAAGTTGTTATTTATCATTTGAATAGCTAAGAAGTAACACACTACACAGATAAGAGAACTGGGGAGATAGAATCTCCAGTTGCTGCTCAACCTGAAGTCTTTGCCAAAACCAGTCCATTCTCAGTTATCCAATGACAGACCTCAATTAAGCCTGGGCCAAAACCTAGAAGCTTAAAAGCAAGATGCTTTGGATTCCAGGTTGATGTCTCATAGTGGCAAGCCATAATTGCATGATTTACTTTCTTTCGAGCATATATATCAACTGCATAAACCTTTACCTTTTCTAAAACATGACAATAGTAAACTTGAAATAGGAATGGTAGACTGTGACATAAGGCTGGTGGTTTAGAGAAGTTTGCATAGATGAGTTTCACAGATCCAACTGTAACATTTTCATAAGATCCTTCAATATTTTCAGTACTCCATACACTTATACGGTGCCCTAGTTTTCCAATAACAAAATCAATGAGATCTTCGGCGGAAATCGCACAAGTGACCTGATCACCACGAATGGGACGATTCTCACATGTCTTAAGGGTGTCTTTAATATATTTCTCCATCTTTGATTTATCCATGACACCAAAAAGATGCTTCAATTCATTGATGTGGGTGGAGGAAAATGGGATTTTTGACGCCAAGGGTCGTGGTAAGAATGACTTATATGACAGTGGATCCCTTAGATCAGGAACAGAAATGAAGCCTCCTTTTTTCACCATTGACTTCCGGAAATAAGGCAATCCCCCCTGGCGTGCAACTGACATGGGTATTTTGTTTGGAACTTTATCATATTCTACTTTGAAAGCATTCCACTGTGCTATTGGTGGTAGAGTTGTGTTGCTCATTACCTTCTTCACCAGTAGATTTGTAGAACAAGCAATATTAGCTTGAACACAGAACAAGTGAAGCTGGGAAGGAAATTTGTTTTCCTCCATTAGTTTCATAAATATATCCACTTGGTGTAAGGTTAATGGAGATGCTTTTTCTGTCAACCAATTTGGAGCATATGAAAGACCAATATGCTCTGCCCAGTAGTACTGTGAAAAATCATTCTTAGCCTGAAAACCCTGAATTGTAATGGGAAATAACGTAAGAACTAATTATGATAAAATCCGGAACAAATAGTACCATGTTGAAATGAATAGATAAGAAAAAGAATCATTTGCTTACACTAAAATATGCTACCATCAAAATTTCAAGCAACAGAATGGGATGTATCATGGTGGAATTGAACATTTGCATCATGTAATTCCTCTGTAATACCTAATGGCATGAAGTTTTATTGATTATCCTCTTTTGTGATGAACCTGAATCATACCTTTTTCTAGGTTAATGTGCAGAGAACATTTCACATGGTTAGGTATGGAAAAAAAAAAAAATTTCAAACTGCACTTCTACAACCAATTTTGAGATGTGTGGACTAAAATAATTGCTCATGGATGGAAAACTTTTGAGAGGAGGAAAATTCAAATTTTTTTTATCATAACAGCAATTGGTGAGAAACTATTTAGATAGTAAATTTAAGATTGTTGTCTTTCAAGGAAATTTTGGCAGCTAAATTTTCAAGCTCTGCCAAAACAGTTTTTATTTGGCCAATTCTAAAGTGTATCCAGTCTAGCACCAAATTTTGTCATCTTAGGATTATAGGGAATATAATCTACAAGTAGTAGAACACTTATCGGTTATAAGTGTTTACATTCTCAGGTTGAGTATCGAACTAATAGCGTGGTTGACCGCCTGACCTTGAAGGTTTTGTCTGTTTCAGATATGATAAATTAGCCTATTTTCACTTTGTGGATTTTTGAGTCTTGAATGAAAGTTGATTTATTATATATATATATATATATATATATATATATATATATATATATATATATATATATATATATATCTTATTTACTATGTCATGGATCTACTATTGAAAATTTGAAATAGAATTCCTCTTGTATCACCATAAAATATGACCGAGGTAAAAAAGTTATGCTTTGGATGTATATCCGTTGAGGCTAATAGGGTAGTATTACCAAGTACATGTATCATAAGCCATGTGATAGATAAACAACCTATGTGAGGAGGTAAATTCTTGAATCAAGTTTGAAGATGAAAATAAAATCACTAGATGAACAAGCTAGTAATGACATAATGTTTGTTATAACAATACATTAAAAGTTAGTACCACCATCATAAAAATACTATGTATAGATATAAAA
Source organism: Hakea prostrata (assembly GCF_041222555.1). Lineage (NCBI taxonomy): Eukaryota > Viridiplantae > Streptophyta > Magnoliopsida > Proteales > Proteaceae > Hakea > Hakea prostrata. The sequence continues at coordinate 158,222 of NW_028291219.1, forward strand.
AAAATTAGAACTATCACAATGAGAATAGAGAATATTATAAGACTTCTAACTTAGATCTTACTAAATGTGGGGTCATGAGTGAACTTAAGTGGATAGATTATGAGGTTTTACCCCAAAAAAAATGCATAAGAAGAGACTACCTATCAATCATAATTTAAATTTAAAAGAAGAAGAGAGAGAGAGAGGGAGAAAAAAAAGAGAAGATGAAGAGTGTTTTATAAAGTCAATTAGTAGCATGACATACAGCAAGCTATTCAGTTACATGGAAGATGAAAGATCCAAGAAAAATGACTTCACCCCTACTTAGATCCATAGTTCATTAGATTTAGTGTCGATTGAGGTGTTAAAGGTATTTATATTGATGTGCCCTACCCTTTTTAATACAGTCCCCAATTCAATATTTTTGTTCAAATTTCCTTTGACCTTGGCATTTCCGCCTAAGTTATTGTGATCGCAACAATTCAATTGGAAAGCTAAGTTCTATTCTGATCTTAAGACTTGAATAGGAGAAACTTCAGAGATTTAAAACCAAAACCATGATCAAAACTTTGCCTCTCAATGCTAGAGATAGACCTTTAGTTTGATGTTCAAGATTTCTATATTGGCATCTTGGTTAAACTAAAGAAATCTAACTGTAACTTCTAGTTCAGGGATTCCATACTAGTCCAAGAAATTTTGAAGAGAGTTTGTTATAAACATATAGTTCAGCATGAAGAAGAAAAAGTCCAGGGTTGGCCATACGTTGAATCTCATGTAGATTCAAGTATCTACCCTCCCATTCTAGCTGTCCAAGAGAATTTATTTTTCACTTGATTGACTCCATTTTGGATTAAATCTGAATTGAACCAGGAAATTATATAATTTGGAAATTGCATTGGGTTAGGCTTATCCTTGTCACGCGTCAGCTCTCATGCCAATGGTGTGGTCAAAGAGTGGTGACCTTAACCCCAACTATGGTGATAATCTGAAAATGATGCATTGATCTCTTACTTGGGATCTCAAAACCGGTAATCAATCCATGAGAGATCAGAGTGACGAGACCTACCTAAAGGAAGATGGTGTTCTATCTTAGTGTGTGTCTACTATTAGAGACTAGAATTTGTTAGAGTATAGTTGCATACTTGCATTCTACTTCTTGTCATATTGCACCATGTGATGTATTGATTTGGACTGTGATAATAGTTATTTGTTTTTGAATTGCTCGTTGAGTTTTTTTGAGCTCACCCTTCGGGAAATTATTGCTTTAGACTTTGCTGCAGATCCAAATGTTACAGAAATACAAAAATACGAGACACCGACGATTGATCCATACGGTGTACAACATTTTGAGGACTATAACGTTCATAGTGAATAATGTTCGTATCTTGACTGGCATGTACCAAACTTAGTTTGACTTATGAGCTAATCTATACAGTTAGTGATACGGAGATTTTTGAATTTTAGAAATTGTATTTTTCTTAAGGATACATACCTAGTGTAACAATTAGGAAATTTTGATCTTTATTTATTCTTTCCAATTGTATACTTTAGATTTGACATCTCTTCCGCACTCTGATTCTGTTTTGAGATCATTATGAGATCCTTAACATTTGATTTATTTCTTTAATAATATTGTTACATTGATTTATTCTTGCTCATGATTAGACTATTGTGTGGAATGGATGGTGATTGTTTGAGACCTGATCTTTGGAACTGTGGATTACACCTCAGATATTTGGGTAAATGGGTATTGGCTGAGTGGATGCGACAATTCGGATCCTTAAAAAAACCTCTATTAAGGATTGCAATGAGTTGAGCATAATTAAATGGAATGCAAGGTATACATATGTTAGACATAATGATATCATAGGCGCTCATATACGACAAGTAGAACAAAACAATATATATTGAATATTAGAACTTATTTTGTTTCAAATGGCATGAATGATCTCCTTGTTAAAAGACACAATTATGTACATCAGTAGAGTGATACATGAACAAAAATTGGTAGGGTCAAGACGTGCCGTCGTGGTGTTTGATATTTACTTTAAGGTATTTAAACGCCCGGAATAGTTCACACGTGCATTTTCACCCCCAAGATCAATCAACTCCTCTATCGCAGACAGTGCACTTCGTAATTAATGGACTAAGGGGTACGTAAAGCTGCATTCACTAATATGTCTTATTATAGAGTTTAAAATAACTTCTCAAACTAGTGCTGCCACTCGAATAAACAACTCCTCTCACCTTTTTTTAGGAGAGTAAGAGAAAAATCAGACTTAGTAAGAGAGTCCTCCCAATCGTAGGACAAACATATGCGGATGTTATTCTGTTTCGACTATGGAGTCTGAAATTGGAAAACAATGAAATCTTGGCTTGTTCTTGATCCTTTTTTCTTCTAGTAAACCTCCACATTTTGCTGGTTGAAGAAGGTTGGTTTTTGTCTCCAATCATCTATGAGATTTTTAGGGTCGGTTGTGATATCTTTAGGGTTGGTGATTTTAGTCTAGCTTCAGTCGAGATGCTTATTCCTCATGTTCTCCTACTTCTCTTCTATTCTTCTTTAATCTAGTTCACCATCAATCTTCTCTTCTATTCTTCTTTAATCTAGTTCACCATCAATCCAGGTTATCATTTTTTGCAGGATGGCTCATAACAACGAGGAAGATCCATTAGTCTTTTGTATACATGGGAAGGACCTGCAATGGACCGTATTCGAAGGTTGTCTTCATGGTCGATCTCATGACCTCATTTTCTGTAGAGAACAGTTCTATACCGTTAAAGGGTCTGGACGAGTTTTCATGGTTTCTGTCGTGAAGTAGTTGTTGGCATAGAATAGTTGTTGGTGTTATTGCTAAAAAAGCATTAATTTCTTTGCTGCTTTTTGCTCTAGCTCTTTCTGGTTTGATAAGTTAGTTACATATCCAAAACAAAGTCAAGAATGTCCACAATTTGAATATTTGTATTTTTTGAGTTTTACTTTTAGTTTTAATGAAATGGGCAGAGTTTTCCTTATTCGTATGGTTAATGTTAACCGTGCAAGATCTTAACGTAAGCATTTCACCCATTCATCTTGTGAACGGTTAATGACCTTGGCACTGGGTGATACGATCTTTTTATGATTTACAATTTACAATAATGACGAGTGAGCTCTACTTGGGTGCTGTTCAATAAATGCGTAACATAGTACAGTTTACGATTGAAATCAAAACTTGGGGTCGCCACAAAATTTTGACCACTCATTTTGCAGTTAAAACTTTACAAAAAAATAAGATCATTTATGCCAAACGAGGCGAAACAAGTAGTCGAGATTTTATCTTGATCACAAATTTCTATCTTGACCTTAGGCAGCGCTGTGCTGCGTAATTCTCGTAGAGCACTGAAGCAATTTCAGTAAAGATATACCACATAAATAATAGTCTTTCCATTACTGTATAGACTATTTATTATAAGAAAAGTGCACTCAGGAACCATGAAGCCACTCTTGAAATGCAGTTCACAGGGGAAGGATTCAAAATAAAACTAGAAAATTGAGAAAAGTAAAGAATATCAAAAGTAAAAAGAGAATTGGTAGGTAGTACAATCTTCAAATGTAGTTAAGCCTCTAGTCTTTTTATCCAAACTATTCCATTCTCAGTTATCCAATGACAGACTTCAATAAGGCCTGGGCCAAAACCCAGACGCTTAAAAGCAATATGGTGAGGATTCCAACTGGATGTATCATAATGGCATGCCATGATTGCCTGATTTACTTCCTTCTGTGCATGTATATCAACAGTATATATTTTTACTTTCTGTAAAATATGGCAATAATAGACTTGATATAGGAATGGCATACTATGACACAAGGCTGGTGGTTCAGAGAAGTTTGCATGAATGAGTTTCATAGCTCCGATACTAACATTCTCATAAGATCCTTCAATGCTCTTAGTACTCCATGTATTTACACAAGCCCCTAGATTTGCTGCAATAAAATCAATGAGATCCTCAGCTGAGACCACACAAGTGCTCTCATGACCTACAAAGGGACTATTCTCACATGTCTCAAGAGTGTCTCGAATGTACTTATTCATGATCGAGTCATCCATTACACCAAAAAGCTTCTTTAACTCTTCAATATGGGAAATGGAAAATGGGACTTTTGTTGTCAGAGCTCGTGGTAAGAAAGATTTCAGTGATATTGGGTCTCTTAGATCTGGGACCAAAATGAAACCTCCCTCTTTTACCATTGACTCTCGAAAATATGGCAATCCCCCTTGCCTAGCTACTGATAAGGGTGTTTCTTTTGGGACTTTTTCATATTCTACTTTGAAAGCATTCCATTGGGCTATTGGTGGAAGGGTTGCATTGTCTATTGCCTTCTTTACCAACGCATTTGAAGAACAAGCAACATTAGCTTGCATGCAAAATGAATGTAGGTGAGAAGCCAATTCATCTTCATCCATAAGTTTCATGAACATTGCTACCTCATGGAAGGTTAATGGAGAAGCCTTTGCAGCTAGCCAATGTGGAGGATCTGATAAACCAATATGTTCTTCCCAATATTGTGAGAATGAATCTTTAGCCTTAAAACCCTGAAATGTCATTGAAAATATAACCAAGTAAACAAATCAAGCAAGCTAGCAATAATCATTTGAAATGTTTTGATAAAAAAAAGAATCATTTGAACTTGATAAGTTGAAAAAATTATTGTTCTTACTCTGAGATTTGTCATTATCAGAAGTACAAGCAATAGAATGAACTTTGTCATGGTGGAATTGAACCAAGGAACAGAATGAGTCCAGACTTAGCATTTGTGCGATTGAGTTTGCCTTATGGAGGTGGTCTTTAATTTAATATAATACCAACTAAATAAATAAGGGTTTTTCTGGTATTTTTGTAAATGACCAAACATATTTTTTTCATTTACCTGTTTTCCATGTGAAAAAGAGAAATCTTGCGACCATTAAACCAAACTCTCAATCTCCATTCAGCTAGATGGAAAACCTGTCCTACCTCTGCTTGAGTTGGCAAGTTTTAGGTTTCATTATGCATGGTAGGACTCCATTGTTGTTTGGTAATGTGAAGAACCCTAAATCGTGTGGAGGGTAATGATTTTTTTTTTCAAAAGCAACTTGTGTGTGGAGGGTATGATCATTACCCAAGAACACCATTTTTTACTTATTAAAAAGACCTTCATTCATCATTCAAAATTTCAAATGGCAAAAATACCTTTGTATTAGTTCATTGGTTTTCCTTTTCAAGACTAGATCTGTTCTTCTTCCTCTTTGGACTGTTGATTGAAAAGAATTTAAACCCTCTTTTTTTCGGAGTAATCGCCATGAGCCAGGCTATGCCTTATCGAAAAGTTAGATCACTGATTCATTAGACATTTCCAATTACCAAAATCGGTTGATCAGAAATTCTCTACAACAAGATTTCGTCAATGAAGTGTTATTTTAATTTTGCAGATATTATGAAAAAAATTCTCAGCCATATGTTGTTTAGGCTAGAATAACCTCTCACATGATTGGTTACAAGAACCTACCCCACCCCCACCCCCCCCCAAAAAAAAAAAAAAAAAAAAAGAGGTTGGTTACAAGAACAATTCAAATTGAGTTTCTTAGTTTAGATTCGATTGCATGACAATGGAAGGAAATTTTTGAAAAGAAGGAAAACTCAGAAATATATTTATTATAAAAGTCGGAGAAAAATAATTTAAGAACACAAAAAATAATCGATGGCTTCAGATAAACGTGAGTAATTATTTTTGAAGGTAGATCCACTGAAGTTTTGATTTCATGAAACCATTTAATTATAAGGTATTTAGTTCCAAAAGTTAATTACAAAGTATTCATATCCCTTGGTCCTTGGGATATGGCACGCTTGTCATTCTATGAAAATTTGACTTCCAATAAAAGATAGATAATTAATGTAGCAAAATTTCTATTTGACGCTCTATCCTAATTATGTATATTACATTTTATAGGTAAATTGATGTTTGAATAATAAAAGGGATTCAAAACAATGAATTCCTCGAACAGTGATGCTGATAACTTTTGCAATAATCATTATTGTTATTTTGATGATTGATATAGCAAGTGAGAATTATGCTCAAAGCAAACTCTGAAAGAATATTATGCCATTGAAGTCTAGTTACCTTGGCCTCCCATGAAAGATAAAAGATGGTGTTTAGTCCTTATTGTAACAAGGACATCTTTCTCCATGAAATGTGCAATGTGGTAGATTTCATGGAGGTCTACAGAAACCATTGGAATACTACACTCCTAAATATGCACGAAGAATTTTTCCCCTCCTCATCTTCTATTCTACCTTAACATTTACAACTGAACAGCAATGTCAAACAAAAGCATGCTGCCACTGATTTATTCAAAATGGTAACACAGATCAATCTAATGTAGCCTACTTTAAACGTCCAAAACTTACTAATTTCAACAAAAAGAAACTCAATAGCTTTCACGATGATGAACTACATCTTTGAGTATACTCCTTAACAAGCTTTGCAAATGATGATGATTTGTTATCTAGCAATTTGGCTGGAGAATCGTATTCTAGTGCTTTACCTGTTTGAAGCAAGAAAACGTGTCAATTAGATTATATTAATGAGAAAATTGTATTAACAAATTAAACTAAACATTTGGTTTATTAATTAGAGCCTACTAACCATCATCAAGGAGGAAGACCATATCAATATCAAGAATTGATGTTATCCTATTTGCGATTGTGATGACAGTAGACTTGGAGAAGTGTTGACTAATTGTTTGCTGGATTAGACGATCAGTCGCAACATCCACTAATGTAGTTGCTTCATCAAGCACCAACAATTTACTCCTCTTAAGTAATACCCTTCCTAAACAAACTAGCGGCCTTTGGCCCATGCTTCAATTTTCACCATTCTCAGTCATTGCAATATTCACCATATAACAATGTGATATTAATTTAGGATCTTATTTTTCATTTACTTCCCTACCTTTTTTTGGGGTTGGGGGTTAAGATTTGTGTTGTGTTGTAGATGTTAAATATATCAGATGGTAATACAAGTCCATGCTAAATGTTATATATATATATATATGATGATGGAATCATACAGTTAGAGAAGGACAAACCTTTAACCCCCCCCCCCCCCAAAAAAAAAAAAAAAAAAGAAAAGAAGAAGAAGAACTGACCTCTAGAATCCAGCTTTGCTTCTGTTTTTCGAATATCATCACCAAGCTAACATTTATCTAAAGCCTAAGCCAACAAGTAGTTGATATCAACTCAGCAGATTGCTTGATTATCCAAGATGATATTAAACAGAACAACTAATATGTACTATGTGGAAAAGGAAAACCAGATGGTAAATTTCTGCACTTTTCAAGTCCCAACTAACAAATCTCATAGGCCAAATTTGTTCCACTGGTGATTCAATGGATCAAATGAAATGCATTTTTTGTGTGTTCGTGTGAAATGATTTCAGTCTGTTAATAGAAAGAATTTTCAGTAAAAGCTGAAAAAAATTGTAAACATAAAGAAGATAATCACAAGAAATGAATTCATAGGGATGCATGTAACAATTCGTCTACAGCAATGTGATTGGATTTGTGTGTGAATAATCATTAAGCAATATGCTTGCCCATATGATTTCTTCATTGATTAAAAACTATCTATCAAACAAATATTAAAAAATACCCACCTCCCAGATCTGTTCATCTGTGTGTTCTTCAAGAGGGTCAAGATTACTTCGTAAAGACCCCTCAAACATTGTAGGGTCTTGCGGAATGATACTTAATCTTGACCGCAAGTCATGAAGCCCAATCGTAGAAATGTTAATATCATCTACCCAAATCTGACCAGCTGCAGGTTCTAACACACGGAATAAAGCTTGTATAAGAGTTGATTTACCACTTCCAGTTCGCCCAACAACGCCAATCTTCATGCCTCCGTTGAAAGTGAATGTAAGATCATGCAAAACAAGAGGCAGGTGTGGGGCATACCGGACCTACATACACATTAAATAATCAAATGAAGTTTAAAGAAATTTCAGAAGAGTGTAAAGTATGGTAGCTAGGCTTTAAAGATGTCATTCTATAAAACAACGAAATATGTAAAGAAATAAAAACTAACCTGAAGATTAACAATATCAACTTTTCCTTTTGATGGCCAATCATGACTTGGCTTATTTTCTTCTACAAATAGAGATGGTTCACTAGGAATGCAAGCATATTGCAATATCCTCTCAATGGATATGATTTTATTTTCCAGACTACAAAGATTCCATATGACTTCATGCATGCTAAGACCAAGCCCATACGTGACGATTAAACCCAATACTCCTTCAATTGAGAAAAAATAACAATCAAACTTCATACAAACAACCAATTATGTCTATAAAATTATTATTTTTTAAATATTAAGTTCACTTTTTACCAGGACTTAGGTCTCCTTTAGGAATTGAGATCAAAAAAACCAAAGAGATAGCATATGTAATAGATGTCAATATATCCATGCGGAAGCATAACCATTCCATTGCACCAGAAATATGAAACTTGGGTCGGGAATACCCATCTACTAGCTTGAGATTTTTATCCATAAACCTCTCTTCTTGATCAAAGCACCTTATTATAGTTGAACCCAAATTAGATTCAACAAAATGTTGTACAATTGGAGCCTGACATACTCCTGCTAGCCGTGAAAGTTCTCGTGCTGCAGATGTGTAGTATTTCTACGAGCCAAGATTCATAAGAAAGATCAGGTATATAATGAATATACAAACAGAGAGAAAATGGTTTAGTATCTTCTAATGAAATTTTTATGTGCTACTTACTTAAATTGTTGACACTATTTTCAACAGAAAAAAGAAAGAAAGGAGGATTGTTGACTTTATATCATGAGTGATTTAACTATATATAAAAAAGCATTTCATTTTAGTTCCAATATTGTGGTTGATCTTAAAAAACACAGCCATACCCTATTTGGATAAAGACAACCATAACCTTATCTCAACTAAATACAAGCGGCTTTCTTTTGAATATTTACTATTTGAAACTTTTGTTCAATAAAGAATAATCAATCTGTTATTTTTATTTGACATTGAAAGAATATATTTATTATGCTAACCATAGAAGAAATTTTCGTCGAAATTTTGACCGAAATGCTTGCACTTTTAAAAACCGAAATGAAATTCCAATTATTTCGAAAAAGTTATAGGTTTCGACCGAAATTTCAGAGATTTCGACCATTTCGAAGGTTTTGACCAAATTTTCAATTATTTCAACGTTCCATCTTGCTTTTCCTCAGTTTTTGTTGATTTTTATCCCATTTTCACCTAATTTCCATGACTCCTTTGCCTTCAAGCACCTCTTTTGCTCATCTTTTGCCTCTAAACACCTCCTAAGCTACAATAGGTACAAAGGAAACTCTGGCAGCAGTAGAATGTAAAGCATGAGCCATACCCAACAGTTCCAAACTACCCATTTATTTGTTTTTGTTTTGTTCAGGCCTTAAATGATCTTGTATTGCCTTGAAATTAATATATGTTTAGACTAAGACTATGATCTATGATTGTGTTTTGTTAAACTTTATTATTTGCTACCATTTTTTCATTTTTTTATTTAAATAATTATTTTCTAAATTATGTATTTTGAAAAAATATATATGTATATACGATATATGGGCTTCAATTTAATATATGTGAGACACCACAGTTGATCTAGTTGGTCATTTTATTTTGTTGACTGGTTGTAGTAACCATTCTATCAGACAATTCATGTATGTTGATGAGTCTATACTTGTATGCAATAGAGTTTGTACTTGTTGGAACCAATCATTTGTTAGTATACCTGAATGATAAATTTTTAATGGTTTTTTTTTTTGGCAAATTACTATTTCCATTGTATTTATTATGCTTTAAATAGATAGGAGGCAAGAATCAGATGAAATGGACGTCATACAAGACCTGAAACCTAGGGTTGAAATAATAATAAAAAAACTCATATGTTTCGATCGAAATTCAGGTCGAAACACAAAAAATTCAGCCTTTTCTTGGGTCAAAATCCTAGTTTCGACCGAAATTTGTTCCTTGATGCTAACCATGCCAATAACATTGCATCCCTATATTTCACATAAATGATTGAATATGTCTATATCTAAAATTTGTCCAGCCATTTTTCTTTTTCAAATCTAAATTTATTTATTATGGATTCTATAGTATATCTTGTCCATTTTGTCACCAAATGCACATAGATGTGCAATCCAAAGCAGAGGTTAAACATATTGTAATTTATTTATTTATTTTTTTATAAAAGATATTGCAACCAAGGTACTTAATTTGAGCTAAATACAATGATGTTGCATGACTTGTGCAAAGCATAGCCCATCTGCTTCACTTAGGAAAGAAAGAACTAAGAAGAATTAAAAAACCAAATGATTAAAAGAATTTGAAAGAGAAAAAATTTTAGATAAAAGTTCAGTAGTATTAATGAAAAGAAAAAATATACAAGCAGGTTACATCTATTTGATCAAGGATCCAATCTGAAACCTACAACCTGATCAGAAAATCTAAACTGAGGTCGACACATTGCATTAATTTCTGTCTCATGGACAGTCTCTACTCGCCATGTTTGTACTGGAGTCAATGATTGCTCCTCCACAGCAGATTTTGCTAAAACATCAGCAACCACATTGGTTTCCCTATAGCAAAGCGTAATTTTCCAGTCTACCGCATCAAGACATGGTTGTACACCCACAACCACTGCAACACAAACTACAAAGGTTTCTTCTTTGATATCAAGAAAATTATTGCTACCGAAATCTATCTCCACCCAAAATTTCCCAATGGACATTTCCTTCCTAATTTCCAAGCCTCTTATCACTGCTTCCATTTCTGCTTCAAAGTCAGTTCTTTTCCTAGGAAAATACGGAATGAAAAGAACTAACTTAGACGCCTTCACATGCAGCACCACCCCTAGATCTCTGGCTTGCACCAATTCCTGCTACGCCATACATCATCCTTTTGCCATGATCATGGTAGAAGATCTCGCTCTCGAGCAAGATCTTGCCACCGTGAAAAAGAGAGATCTCGATCGAGATATACAAGTTTTGGCGTCAACTCGGTGACCCATCTTGGTGGGTTTTAGGGTCCCAATTGGGTTGAAACTTGGTATATAGCCTATTTAAGGTCTTTTGAACACATTGGTGGCCTTGAATTTGACAAATAACAACCCTATGTGTGATTTCTAAGTCTACCCATAGTGTGAAACCGAAATGTTGTAGGATTAGGGAATGCAAGGTTATACAACATGTAATATAGAACCTTTAAGGCATATAAATGAAGAGCAAGTGTATAAAATGCATCAAATAACCTAAATGCTATCTAAATTCCATCCATATGAGTATCATAATCTCAATTTTCAAGAATAGAATAATAAAATTATACAACTATTAGAAGTTCTATATAAGTCATTAAATCATAAGTTCATAAGACAAAAAGAGAATGATTGATCTTCCTTCGAAGTTGTAGATATGCTAAGAGTAGTTGCAAGTGAAAATCCAGTTGAAATCCACAAAAAAAGGCAAAAATTAAGAGTTCTAGCGAGATTCAGAGCGAGATATGGCAAGATCTCGAGCAAGATATCCCAACTCTCTGCTCTCGACCTCCATCTTGTCTCGCCTATGTAAAAAAACAAGATATCTCGCAAGATCTCGCCGAGATCTCGCGAGATCTCCCACCATGGCCATGATGACCAAACCACGTACACTGTTCTTTATCACTTGCAACACTCACCTTTGATACAAACTGTTTACCTCATATCTTCTTGAATTCCTTTGCAGCCAAGTAAAATATGGCACTAAATAATTCCTCTTAACCACACCGATCTCAGATTAGAGGACTTATTCTTATTACACCCCAACATCATAAGTCTTCAAGTGATTGATGGTCCACCCAACCAACCCCAAATAAATTTAGTATTCCTTCCCATATCTCCTTAGCATATGAACATTTCACAGAAAGGTGATCCAGCTCATCGACCTCAACATAACACAACTTGCATTGAGAACCCAAAGGAAACTATTTCTTTGAATCCGAACATCAAACGACAGTCTTTTTTTTTTAGTTGTTCCCATCCAAACATAGCCTATCTTCGTGACAAACCTGATTTCCACACCATTCAACATCATCCTACCTCGCGAATTTTCTTCTAGCCCCTTCCCATTCTGTCCTCACGGAGAACTCACCATTTGCCTCCAGCCCCAAATGACACATATCCTCCCTCCCTCCCATAGGGTTTTTAACACCTTTGATCATTTCAGCAGTATTTCTCATAGCCTCTAATTCCACCATTAGTTCCCATACACTGAGAGAGATGAAATCACTCACCTTTGCATTTTATCCTTACACTGCTTCAGCCGGCAACTGCAATGCATCGATGATTTTAAAGGACTTAATCCACCGATCCATGCCGAAAGATTTCTCATTCCCTCTTCCCACTATCCACTGCTCATACTCCACCACCTTGTTCCATAGCTTCTTTACACCAGGCAAGATTGACGAACATATGCATCATGATTTTAAGGCTCCCTCATAATTCACAAAACAGGCTTTCAAAAGTCTACCCATTTTTTAATCCAAGTGCCTTATCATCCACAATGGATAAGCATGCCATATTGACATCCCTTAGCCTTCAAATCCCCAAACACCCTTCTTCTTTAGGTCAACAAACATGTTCCCATCTCACAGTTATTTTCTTTTACTCCTCGATAATCCCTGTCCATATAAAATTCCTCATCTACTTATTTGTGATCTTTATTCATGCACTAGGCCACCAATAAAGAGCAAAGTTGTGAATTGGAAGACTTGAAATTACAGACAGCACCAATTCCACCCTCCTCACTTGTGATAACATATGCCCTATCAATCCTTGCAATCTAGACTTAATCTTATCAAGCATGTTCACTACTTCGATACCCTTCCTTTAAACAAGTCCTCTACTACGTATTTTCTCAGCAACGAACAAACAGAATTTTCAAGACATCAGCAATCCCATGCTGTCCGTCTGGAGCCACCTTCCCAAAGAATACTTTACTCCTTTCAAGATTAATTTCTAAACCAAAAATTCTTGATATTTTTCTAAAAAAGAGGCTATCTGTAACATACCCCATAAAAGCATTGGCAAATAGGAAACTATCATCTGCAAACAATAATACCAATGGCACCTCTACACCTTTCAGTCCAACCAGTGGTTTTAGCTCAGCACATATTGTCATTTTCTTCAGGTTCCTACATAGAATCACCTCAGCAATAATAAGCAGAACTGGAGAAAGAGGGTCACCTTTGACGTAGTCCACGCTGCACCCCAAAATAGCCTACTGGTCTACCATTAAGCAACCCTGGAATTCTAGATGATTCCAACAAATTCTGAATCCATCCGAACCATTTTTATGAGAAACTGAGTTTCTTGAGGATGGCAAAAAGAAACTCCTAATATAGCATGTTGTATGCTTTCTGCACATCTAACTGTAGGCACATCCCAGCTCCATACACTGTTGCATGCATCACATCCAATAATTCGGATGATAACCCAATGTTCTTTGGAATGATCTTCCCACTCTGAAATGCACCTTGCTCCTCTAAAATTAGCCTTGGCAACAGCCCCTCCACCCTGATTACAAGAATTTTTTATAGGACCTTATAAAGTTATAGTCAACATTAGCCATACATATAGACCTGCATTTGTCTAATGTACTCACTACTCACCCCCTGCACTTTTGGAATTAGTATTATAAAACTATCCTACGAGAATGACCATCTCCCAGCATCTTATGTAGAAGCTTATTGGAAACCATAGTGCGAAATTTCACTCTATGTCACCATTTCACCACCCAACAGAACCCCTGAAACCTCGATATTTCGGTGAAATTTCCCCCCCCCCCCCCCCCCAGTTTTTTTTTTTTTTTTTTGGAGAGGGGGGATTCAGGGTCATTTTGGGGTAGTTTTTTGTGTCTAGCCTAATTTGAGGTCAATAAACACACTGGGAGTGTTAGTTTTGCCTAAAACGAAACATAAAGGGGTGTTCTTAATTGGTACATGCCCGCCTGTATGCGGGCGAAACTGGAAGTCTAGACCATGAATTTAAATAGATAAAAATATGCAAAAGATGCAAGAGAACATAGAGATCTTCCTTAAATTGCCAACCAAAAAAAAAAAAGAGAAGAAGAACAAGTGATCCCATCATCTCAATGGTCAACAGTACAAGTATACAAGTGTAGGCAAGTACATAGTGATCCCATCATCTCAATACCAAGTAATATGCTTCGGTGGATCCATCCCCTACTGATGCTCCATCATACTATATATCATGTTCTTCCCCAACATAAATACATACTAACCCCATGTCATCCTCTGCTGATGGTTGTTGAGATAATTGCAAACTGCAACTCTGTATGTCGCGCCATCCAAACTCTAGACAACTCCTATCCGAGGGAAATGAGAACACGAATATAGAATAGGCTCATCTGGGGGTGGTACAATATGATGGTGGTAGGTCCCATTTGAAGATGGACTCCACAAATGCATCTGGCTCCATGGTCAACCCATAATCATTGCAACCAGCACCGAAAGGGATACTTGTACCATAATGTGTATTTTGTAAAAATGAAGTTTGGAGAACTGTGATTACCTTTGAGATGAAAATCCCCAAGATTCAAGCGAAACCCCACTTGATTGACGAGATGCACGCATTTGCCGGCAATAATCACGCAAGAACCACCACCAGAAGTCGAAAACCAACACAAAAAGTACAAGAATCAAGGTAGTGAAATGAGAGATGCTTTTGTTTTGAGAGTCGAAATTTGGCCTAAATGAGGCAAAACTTCGACCCTTAAATGGTATATATAGCTGGTAAATTGGCGCGAAATTGACTGGATTGCGATATATCACAGACATTTTGTAATTTTGTTACGCTAAGGGGTTTCATGTCGCCACTTACCAAAACACTGAAATATCGCCAAGTTTTGGAGACATTTCTCACTATGCTGAAAACCCATATAGACCTAAGGAACTTTCTAGATCTAACAACCACACTGCTTCTTTTATTTCCTCCTTTGACAAAACCTAATCCAACATTGAAACATCCTCTTTTGATAATTTCTCAAGAATAATATCTAGAAGCTCTTGAGATGCTCCACAAAACCTGTACTTTTATGGAAATTCTCATAGAACTTAATAATAAATTTCTCAAATTATCTTGACCTTAAATTTTCTCACCATCCCTAGTTGTAAGATCTCTAATATATGTCTTCGCCCTATGCATTTTCATAGACATGAAAAAAACTTTGTGCTTCAATCTCCTTCCTTCACCCATCTAAGTTTTGCCTTCCAGTGCCATAGGTTTTCCTGACACTATACCATTTTAACATCTGCCTCCTCGTTGAACGAAGTATTTGATATTCCTGGCGAATCAATAGATCTTTCAATTCACTCAAGATTTTCCTTTTCTTTATCCACCTCGTCATTTAAATTTGGAAATTTAATTTTGCTCAAATCCTAAAAATCTGTTTCAGATTTTTACTTCTTTGCTAGGATATTTATAGGATCCCTAGTAATCTGAATTTTTCAAGTTTCTTCCACTACTGTCAAGAACTCTTGCTTATCTATCCAAACATTTTTAAAAAATTAAAAGGAATGTTATGGGGGTGTTCACTAATGTAGTATTGTATTTGATTGAACAACAGTAGCCAAATAGGATCTTTCACAAGGAATAAATTTCAGATTTGATAGAATTAGGTTGGAACAGAATTCAGATGTGCAAGGAAGGCAAAAAACTAGAGTGGTATTACAAGGATAATAGCATAACAATACAAATTGAATAGGACTTCAAAGTAGAGGCAGAATTATAAACGAAGTTGGGAATTAGGCTGAAGTATAGATCACTAGAGTAGACTTGTCAATGATGAAGAAATTGAAGGAATGATATGAGGGAATTGAGAGAAAAATAAGAACAACAAAGTAACACTTGGGCTTCATACCGCAAGGTGATTGGATCGGACACCAACCTACCTTAATCAAACACAAGGTTTTCTCCAAAGAGAAGAATAGCTTAACAAAGCAATGTTGATTATTTTTTCAAATAATGAGTGTGTTCCACCCTCTTACATAAGTCTCTTTATATAGCATTCTAAAGAGACAACAACATTAAATATAACATTCAACCGCTAGTTAACACCTACATATTAATAACTCAATCACTACCTAACTCTTGACAAGGAAAAACTCCTTTGACAATGAGTTCTTTTTATTTTCAAAGCACAACCCTTTTCATTGACTTTTCAAAAACTAGACTTGGGCTTGGGTCTAGACCATGGAGATTAAAATATGTGGGCTAACTTTAACCCACCAAAATAGTCCTAGCCCATAAAAGCCATGGACTG
Source organism: Hakea prostrata (assembly GCF_041222555.1). NCBI lineage: Eukaryota > Viridiplantae > Streptophyta > Magnoliopsida > Proteales > Proteaceae > Hakea > Hakea prostrata. The sequence goes on from NW_028291219.1 coordinate 174,605, forward strand.
ATTTCGGAGGTAGCTTTTGGCCTTTGATGGGCCTAGCCCAATGGGCTTCTTCTTTCTTGTATATGTCTTCAAATATGCATCATTCACCTTGCTCTGCTTTAAGGGAAGCTGGTGAATGATCAGAGGCCACCTAGAGTGCACCAAATGCAGAGTCACCAAACGCATTGTTCCACCCCTTTGTGTTGAAGGAAACGTTCAGTACTACCATCACTTTCTCTCTCCTACAATCATTTGACCATGTAAATTTATTACCTTTCAATGGTGTTTGAATGAGATGATAGTTATCCACCATTGCTTGAAACTCTGTCATTGAGCCAACACTTGCCCTGTTAGGTTGGGTGGTCGGTTAAGCACCCCTCATCGCCTCTGTACCTGAAACAGATGTGTGTGCTACCCAGCGCATAACCTCGTCTCCCCTACCCTAGCTGAAAAACGGATGTGTGCACGCTTATTTCCCCTTTTGAGGATCAAAGGGCAGGCATAATCTTCCAAGTCCTCTCCTTTTTGAAGCTAATAAAACTGCATTAAAATCACCAAGCACTGCCCAAAATGAATTCCGCATCAAAAGTGCCCTCATATCCTCCCACAAGAGCCAGCGTTCCACTTAAAAAAAATTTGCAATGCATAAATAAGACACCAACCTTTGAACCCATCCATTCCAGCTCAATCACCACCATTTTTTTGTTGTCATGATCACTTTCAGTTGGAATACAATCCTCCATAACACCACCCTGCTTCAAATTCCATGATTTTACCACCTCCCGTCTAAGATCATTCATTGTCAGGGTGTAAAAAATTTCCCCAGCAATGAGCGCAAACCTGTATTGTTCCCAGCGAGCCTCGTACTCCATCTGTGGAATCATGATGCGCTGAAACTGCCCCCGTTGTTGGCATTAGATCAATAGTTGGAATCTTTGTATTCCCTACGATACATGCAAAGGAGGGCCTAACTCTCTTCTCTCATCATCCTCTCCGTATCCAATTCATGTTTCCATAGCTGAATCAGCCACCTTTTTCCCCTTCCGCAATCTTCAAAAGTTCTCTCTCTTCCCACATCGCTCTTGCTATCCCCTCATAACAAACCACTGCTGATCTTAAATTAGGATCTTGAAAGTGATAGAAAGAAAAAGAAGACTCTACCACTTAAAACTATAACTTTAAATAATAACCATACAAGCATGTGTCCCTAGATTTATTTCTTTTTCTTTTTCTTAGATGAATTTGTATACTACAATTGTACAGGGTTCAAATTTTGATGATATAAGTCGTCCAAGTCTTCATCTACCCATCTATAAAATTTGAGCATTTATTTGTTCAGAATTCAACCTTAGCAACTATAGGCAGCATAAAAGATTTGGTTCTGACTAATCCAGATTGAGAACAACTTGGTTGATCGACAAAAGCAGTTTTTCATTGTTTTTAATATTTAGTCATAAGAACTATGCATTAACATGCATAGGGAGGAAAGGGAGCCCGGACAGTGGAAGAGCCAAGGGAGGCCGGGTCATTTGACGGAAATGGAAGGCTTTTTCCGAGCGGCTCATGAATTCTTGGAAAAAGAGGGAGCGAAGAAAAGCCCTAACCAGCAAAAGCCAAAAGGCTGTATTGCTCTAGGCGCGGCTTTTTGGCTTTCGCCGTTGCTAGCTAATCGGTCAAAGGTTCATTCTTTATGAAATGCACCTTTTCATATTTTCTGGTCCAATCGCTTCATCCATAGAAAAAATAGTAGCATGTGCTAGGGAGATCTCGAAGAGTTATTCAAACATCCAACTCCCTCCCCCGATGGGGATAAGCATAGGGACAAAGTAAACCTAATCGCTTACCTTTTCGTAAGCCGCGCACTTCAAGCCAGGCCTTACAATAACCAACCTCACAGATCCCACTCAATCTTTTACACCGAAGTATCGTACTCTTTATATTCACCCAAAAACGTATTTATTAACATATAGATATGATACGGAGGAAATATGATCGAACCGGGTTCGTACTCGGTTTAACCCTTGACCCCGGCCGAGACAGAGGGAATCGACTCGCTTCCGAGCAAACCGGATCCAGAAGATAGCTTGCTGAGGAAGAAAACTAAATCAGCTACAAGCACGCCCTAATCCGACTTATGGATTAGGTTAATTACCCTAATGACGGCAGACACAAATTGGCGGCTGTCACTTATCATTATCGAAGGGATAATCATCGAATAACTTTGAGGTTATCTCAGGAGTCCTCTACTAGTTCAAACTAGTAGAAGTCTATCGCTCAATGGATCTAACTGTTAAGATCCAACGACTACCCGAAGAAGGCTCGAGTGCATCCAACGAAGGAGATTCGAAGGTACACTCTATATAAACCTTACTTGCCTACGAGGTGAGGGGAACTCAGATCCACATACACACTGGTAGACGTAAACTATCAGAGGCTTACGATCTATATCACTTTTCCCGTTTTTCCTTAGCTCTGTACTTCTAGCAGAGCCGTTTGTGATTAAGTTCATCAACTAACTTAGCCTTCGGAGGTGGACTCCCGACCCCCGCGGTCGGGCCACGTCTGACGCTTTCGTTTTGCAGGTCATCACAAGGAGATCTAAGGGCTGAGCAGATTTTGGACGCATCATTTGGCGCCGTCTGTGGGAAAGACTTGTAAAGCCATGGTGACTAGATCGGCAGCAGCCGCAGCAGCCACTGCAGCGATACCGGTGTTCAAATTCCTAGAGGGAATAATCCAGATATTCCCCAGGGAAGTCTACCACCTCTTGAGGTAGATGGTGGTCAGGGAGGACATAATCCTCCAGAGACATTCCAAGATCAATTGAATCAGGTAAAGATTCAACTCTTGGAGGTGAGTCAAGCACTCCGCATGCTCACCAGACGAGTGGTATTACCACAAGAACCTGATCATCGCGATTCAGGGAGGCGTGCATTGCCACGAGATCAAAGATTTAGCTGAGGATCGGAATATCGGTCAGAACTTTCGTGAAGGTGACCGAGGGCCTAGGAGAATTGACGATCAACCTAGGCGGGACGATCGGTTTGACAGACCCCAGGAAAGTACAACCGATTCAAATACAAGGTTGGATACAGGGGTGAGAACTCACTCACCGACTATTAGACGAATCGTTCGTGATGATCGAGCAGTTCGCGATGAGCGGAATGTTCATGATGAACGGGCCGTTCGTGATGATCGGATAACTCGTGATGATCATGTTGTTCGAGGTCGTGATCATAATGCTGAAGATCACTCGACTCATATTGGTCAAGAATTGGCCAACATCAATAAAAAACTAGGGCAGTTGGCTAAGGGAAGGATAACCGAGGATATTTACTCAGTTATTCGGAAGACCCCCTTTGCCGAGCCAATTGCGGGATATCAGTTTCCCCACAACTTCCGTTTGCCTACCTTTTCTACATTCGATGGCTCCGGAGATCCTACGGCCCACATCGGCTATTATCAACAGACCATGGCAGTTGCAGGTAATTCTGATGAAATTCTCTGCAAGGTTTTTGGTTCATCCTTAACCGGAGCGGCACAAAAGTGGTTTTCGAACCTCCCATCTAGAAGGATCGTAAACTTTGATGAGTTGGTGCGCAAATTCATAGGGCGTTTCCAGAGTGGAATCCAAGTCAAGAAAACGGAAGAAACCTTGTTTACCATCAGACAAGGAAAGAGCAAATCAATCAGAGAGTATCTGAAAAGATTCAACAGAGTAACGATTGAGATAGAGAATTTGGATGAGCAAGTAGCTAAAACTGCTTTATTCATTGGACTCACTAACCGAAAACTCCTTGAGCTATTACTACAGGATATGCCTGCAACTTATGCTAAGTTGGTACAGAGATGCCAGAAGCAGGCTGAAGTCATGGAGATCTTAGATGCACGCCAGGGAGACAATAAAGCCTCCACTAAGGAACAGAAGGCTCCTGAGCAAAAGCAGAAGCCAAAGAAGAATGTTCGCGATCGGGTTGGAAAACCTCAGGCTTGGCGGCAAAGATCTCCCGGTAAAAGTGAGTATACTCCATTGAATGCGCGCCAGGGAGACAATAAAGCCTCCACTAAGGAACAGAAGGCTCCTGAGCAAAAGCAGAAGCCAAAGAAGAATGTTCGCGATCGGGTTGGAAAACCTCAGGCTTGGCGGCAAAGATCTCCTGGTAAAAGTGAGTATACTCCATTGAATGCTCCTCGGGCTGATATTCTGAATATCATCAAAAGGAGAAATATTTTGAAGTGGCCACCTAAAATTCCTTTGAAGCCTGGAGAGCATCAGGATCGAGAAAAATATTGCTGATTCCACAAGGACTATGGTCATTATACAAATGACTGTCGTCATCTAACAGTAGATATTGAGAGATTAATATCTCAGGGACATTTGTCCAATTTTGTTAGCAGAAGAAGGGAGGAGCCGCGTGAGCCACGCGAGGCTGCCCCTAAAAGGGATCGTTCGGTTAGTTCAGAACGATAAAAGGAGGCTCCAAAGTCTAAGAAAGGCAAGGAGGTGATTGATGCTACTCGATCACCGATCCTTACAATTTTCAGAGGTCTAGAACCCGAATCACTCCGGAGTTTAAAGACAAAATCTAAATTTGTCGGAACCGGAGAGACACAGAAGCGGAAGAGGCCAAACGGTGAAGATTCTATCACTTTTGGCGAGGAGGATGAAAGAGGCGTTTGTCTACCTCACGATGATGCCATAGTCATCAAGGTAGAGATTGCCCGCCGAGAAGTGCATAGAGTTTTGGTTGATACAGGGTCTACAGATGACCTAATTTCTTATGAAGTGTATCAAAAGCTGAGGGTGGATGAGGACTTGATGGAGCCATCATCCACGCATTTATATGGCTTTGCAGGATCATCTGCAGTAGCGGAAGGATCTGTCCAGTTAGACTTATCTATTGGAAGTTTTCCCAAGGAGCCGAATCAATTTTTTGGTGGTTCGGGAACTACCAGCTTATAATGTTATCCTCGGGCGACCATCTTTATCCAAGATAAGTGCTATTGTTTCAACGAAACACCTGAAGATAAAATTCCCGACTGACATGGGAATTGGTCAAGTTTCCTCTGACCAAAGGATCTCTCGGCAATGTTACGTTGCCTATTTAAAAGACAAGGAAGGCCCGAGGAAGGTGACTGCCCTACCTATAGAAATTCGAGATGATCGGGAAGAAGCAGAAATGCAAAGGCCCGAGCCAGTGGGAAAGCTGGAGCAAATCCAACTGTGTACCGAGGATGAGAAAAAGATTACTTATATCGGGTCTGAGCAGCTGGAGGAATTCAAGGATGAGTTGAAGTTTTTTCTTCAACAGAATAGTGACGTATTCGCATGGTCTGCCGAAGACATGCCTAGAATTGATCGGGCTGTCGCAGAGCACAAACTCTGGATAGATCCGAAAGTGAAACCAGTTATCCAGAAAAGGATAAATTTCTCCATTGAAAAATACGAAGCCGTTCGGGGCGAAGTTGAACGGCGAAGTTGAAAAACTGAAGAATTCTGGTTTCATAGAACCAATTGAATGCCCAACTTGGTTAGCCAACGTGGTAATGGTCAAGAAGGCAAATGGGAAGTGGAGGATGTGTACAGACTATACAGACCTCAACAAGGCTTGCCCTAAAGATTGCTATCCGTTGCCTCGGATTGATCTCTTGATAAATGCAACTGCAGGATTGGATGCCTACTCAGGGTATAATCAAATCCTCATGAATAAGGAAGATGGGAAGTTCACGGCTTTCATGACTGATCGTGAAAGCTACTATTACAAAGTCATGCCATTTGGCTTGAAAAATGCAAGAGCTACATATCAGAGGGCCGTCAACAAGATTTTCAAGGACTTAATTGGGAAGAATGTTGAGGCTTATGTTGATGACATGCTAGTAAAGAGCTTTACAAGAGCAAATCATATTGCAGATTTAACTGAGGTATTCTCAGTACTACGAAAGTATCAAATGAAGCTGAATCCAGAAAAGTGCGCCTTTGGAGTTTCTTCAGGCAAATTTTTGGGCTTCATGGTGTCACAGATGGGTATTGAGGCTAATCCTGCCAAAATACAAGCTCTGATTGACATGGAGGCTCCCAAAACTGTTCGTGATGTGCAGTGTTTAACAGGGAGAATTGCCGCTTTGAATCGTTTCATCTCCAAGTCTAGAGAGAAGTGTTTACCATTCTTCAAGGCACTCAAAGATTTAAGGGGCAGCAAGGAAGCAAAGTGGACTGAAGAATGCCAGAAAGCTTTCGAGGAGTTAAAGGAGGCACTGGGACAACCACCACTTTTGTCCCGACCGGAGAAGGGGGAAATCTTACAGCTATATCTAGCGAAGATCCCTTTCAAGAACGGTGCAAAGACTTGTTCGTGAGAAAGATAAGAAACAGTGGCCAATTTACTATGTGAGTCACTTATTACTTGATGCGGAAACACGATATTCGCAGATTGAGAAGCAGGCTTTGGCTCTCATAATAGTCGCCAGGAAGCTACGGCCATACTTTCAAGCTCATCCAATAGAGGTATTTACAACTTTCCCTCTTAATAAAGTTCTTAATAAACCTGATTTGTCTGGAAGGATGGTGGCCTAGTCGGTCGAACTCAGTGAGTTCCAAGTGAGCTTTAAGCCCAGAACGGCAATCAAAGCTCAGGCGTCAGCTGATTTTGTAGTAGAAACTACTGCACCAGTGGAGACCACTATTGAAGATCCCATTATACCAACCATTTGGGAGGTATATGTGGATGGCTCGAGTAATAAGGATGGAGCAGGAGCTGGAATTCTATTGAAAAGTCCAGCAGGATTTATCATTCGATATGCTTTGAGATTTGCATTCGAAGCTAGTAATAACGAAGCAGAATATGAAGCCCTGATAGCTGGACTTCGGTTTTCAAAAGCATTGTTCATTGCAGATGTTACTATTTACAGTGACTCTCAACTTATAGTCAATCAAGTCCAGGGGGAGTATGTTATTAAAGAACCTCGCTTGCAGAAATATCAAGAGATTGTGCAGGCATTTCAAAAGCAATTTCGGAATTTGAAGATATCTCAAATTCCGAGGATCGAAAATACAAGAAGGCATTCGAGCTATCCCGATTAGCCAATGCCAAAGAAAAAATCTAGACCCTTCGGTCTACATTGAAGAGATAACATTTCCAAGTTATCATGAGAAAGAAATTTCCTATATTGAAGCAGAAAGCGTTCTTTGGATGGATCCGATAGTCGAATATCTGAGAGATGACAAACTACCCGAGGATCCGAAAGAGGCAAGATTGATCAAGATACGATCAGCAAGATTTGTCATTCAGAATGGAAGACTGTATAAAAGATCTTATTCTGGACCCCTTCTGAGATGTATAGGTCCCGAAGGAGCAAAATCAGCTTTGGCTGAAGTTCATGAAGGAATTTGTGGGGCTCACATGGGTGGACGAGCCCTGGCACACAAAATTCTAAGACTTGGTTTATATTGGCCTAAGATCCAGCAGGTTGCTATGGAGTATGTTCGTCGATGTAGCAATTCTCAAATTCATGCTACGGTATCGAAACGCCCAGCGGAAACCATGACTTCAATTCTAGATCCCATCCCCTTTGCGATGAGGGGAATTGATATCATGGGCAAATTCACCAAGGCATCGGGCAGACGGGAATATCTGATAGTAGCAATTGATTACTTCACAAAGTAATCACAAAGTGGGTTGAAGCCAGTGCTCTGGCAACAATCACTGAGAAAAAAGTGGAGAAATTCGTGCTTGAGTCAATCATATATCGCTTTGGGATTCCAAAGATTATCGTCATCGACCATGGTACTCGCTCGATTTGTCCAAATTTGAGCAATTTTGTGGAACTTATATGATCGAGCATCGTATGTCCTCAATGGCATACCCCGGCGAGCAATGGACGGGTAGAAGTTACTAACCGAACGCTCGTGGAAGGGATAAAGAGAAGACTTGAAGCTGACAAGGCTTTATGGGTCGAAGAACTTCATAATGTACTGTGGGCTTATAGAACTACGGTTCGAACACCCACATGAGAAACTCCATTCAGGTTAGCATATGGGTCCGAAGCATTGGCACTGTGGAGATAATGGCGGGGACATTACGGGATCGAGAGTTCGAGGAAAAAGCGAACGAACAAGGACTGCTTGATAGTCTTGATTTGTTAGACGAAGTTCGGGCAAAGGCAATAGCATGAACTCAACATTATCAAAGAAGGATAGCGTCACATTACAATACCCAAGTAAAGAATCGTCGGTACTTAGCAGGAGATTTGGTGTTGAGAAACACCTTAGCTTCAGACCCACGCCACCAAAGAAAATTGGACCCTTCCTGGGAAGGACCTTATATGGTTGTAAAACCAGTTGGTTAAGGAGCTTACAGGCTGAAGAACATTAACACCCAGAAAGAGTTGGATCGTTCGTGGAATGCCAGGCATCTCAAAAAAATTTATCATTGATGATGATTTCAATTTTGTTCGTGATGTAACCATTTTCAACTCAATCAATGCAATTATTGGCTTTCAACAAATTATCTTTTGATTGGGGGGCATCATACACCACATTCAAGAACAAGATCCGACTATAAGGCATCGGTTTAAAACCCGAGTGAGTTCCTTCAAGACTTATTGTATTTCTCCGGAAATCCTTAAGTAAAGGCATCGGTTTAAAACCTGAGTGAGTTCCTTCAAGACTTATTGTATTTCTCCGAAAATCCTTAAGTAAAGGCATCGGCTTAAAACCCGAGTGAGTTCCTTCAAAGACTTGTTGAATTTCTCCGGAAATCTTTAAGTAAAGGCATTGTTCTAAACAACTAAGACCTAGTGCAACAGCGATTCAAGTGACTAGCAAAGTTCAGGATGAAGTTAATTTCTTATTTCTTCAAAAGACCGAAAGAGGCCAATATTTACATCAAACATGAGATTACAAGAGTTGGATACAATCTTCGGTCAGAAAAGAAAGTCATCATCCGTGATAATTAAGAAGTCATACAAGATCAGCACAACTTTGCTAGAACAAACACATGAGTCAAGTAGCGGTATGGATTCAAGAAAAAGAAGAGAAATGAGGATTACAAAAAGCATTTCAGTATGGATAAAATCCTCTGCAATTTCATACTCTTTGTCCAGCTTGTCTAGAAGAAGTATGGTCCTCGACCAAACTTGCATTCAAGGCGAGCTCTTCATAATTGAAATCTTCCAGGGGAGAATAAACAGGAGAATCTTCCAGGTAATGCATAATATCCGGATCAGAAGGCGGAGGATCAGTCTTATTTTTGGTCCAGTCCAGAGAAGGAAGACCCAGGTTGGTAAACACTTAAGGATGACAAACAGCACTGTAGGGAGTCATATCAAAATGGGGATTTTTCCTTAATATCGATTCCCATACTTCGTTCTCACTGTCCCGGTACGCCTGCAAGTTATAAGCATTCAACATATCAACAAAGGGCTTACTGTGTAAATACTTGAAGACGCAGGCTCTGCGAACGTCAGTTGGAAGGGATTCGGGCAAAGGAATGACAGCTTGCCTTTGAGGTAACGTTTCAAATCCTTTGGCTCCTGACTTTCCAACTCCTCGCTCCAGTTGCCGGATGTTCTCCCTGGCATCATCCAAGTCTGACCGGAGACGATCGATCACCGAATTCTTTTCTCCTGCAACCTCCCAAGCTAATTTCCTAAGGAGAGCAATCTCAGCGTCTTTAGCTTCAGAGATTTCCCGAAGCCTGGAAACTTCATTGCTCAGCTTACTGAGCCTAGAGGCTGCTTCCACTTGGTTGTGGAAGTTACCAGTAAAACTCCTGCAAACAACTTCCGAGTTAAACAGGAGCAGAAAACTAACCTTCAGAATCAAAAGATAATGAAGAAAGACTTACATCACCATTGACTTCATAAAGACCTCGTCTGGAAGTTTGGAAAGAACTGCGCTCTCAGAAGTCATTCGAGCAGCAGTGCACCATTCCAACGCTTTGTCAAACTCGTTTGACACTAATTCAGGCGAAGGATGAGAAGGATGAGCTACATCAAGAGAAGGATGAGCTGCATCACTTGCCAACCGACGACGCTTCCTAGTGGCAAAATCCTCCGACTCCAAAGAAAGAGAGGCAGATGATGCCAAACAAGCTCTAGAGTTGGAAATAGAAGCAGCACCTGCTGGGACCGCACCTTCATCAGATGCCAACATAGTTGCCTCGGTATGCCCGAAGGGTCTCCTTCAGTGGATGCACGAACGGTCTCCCGGAAAGAGGGGCATCAGCAGCGCCATCAGCAGCGCCGTCAGCAGCGCCATCAACAACGGAGTGATCAAGATCTTCCTGGGAAGAACGAGCGATCACTTCAGGCAGAAGAGACATAGGGGTGACATCAGTAGAAGCTATGGGAATCTGGCTTGAAGATTCACCAACAGCAGTTGCCTTACGTTTGGAGGATTCACCAGATGAAACCACCTCACTGGCCCCAACCGCCACCGATGGAACGATTTTCTTACAAGATTTCGCTCTGATAAAGTTCGGATCGATTCTGGGAGCCACTGTGTACACAGAAAGAGCCGTTCAGTACAAAAAACCAACAACAAAAGAAACGAAGCAAAACCCTAGTTCTCTGGTCGATATGAATTACTCAGAATACCCATTAAATAAACCCCAAGTATTACTACTGTGGAGTTTACTCAGGGGGCAGGAGAAGAGATTGGTGATAGCAAAAAGCTCACTTGTTCAGAAGCTGATAGAGTTATTGTTGGAGTACGAGGAATACGGAAGCAAGCAGGAGGACGGAATGTCGCTTTTGCAAATCTAACTTGCAGATAGCAGGATAGAAGGAGAGTACCCTCGAAGGCTTTAAATAGCCTCAGGTATTCAGACGACGGTTGAGAGCCAAAGGGAACCAAAGGCAACCAATGGCCCAGATCGAAAAAACGCTTCGAAATCTTCAACAAGCAAGATCAACGGTCAAAAGGAGGCCACGTGGAAACGAGCACCTGATACGAGAATACCTCCAACCGTCGCACCGCCATTGGGATAATGGATGTATTACCAATTCATTGGAAACAGTGAATGGTATACCAAAGCAAGAAAACGTTTGGACTTCGCAGGTAGCAGAAGGGAAACGTGTAGACTTTGCAATAAATGAAGGAGTAAGGAAGAATAAAGGCTAAGGCAGTTTTCCAAAACATCTCTTCATGATATCTATACAAGATTATCATTCGTCGAGGAATGTGAAGTTAAGTGATAAGTTTTATCATTTATATTTTGATATTCAAGACAAGCTTTCGATAGGAGACGAGGAAATATTACGGCAAACATGGAAGAAGTATCTATTCATTAACAAGGAGGATCAATCTTTACAAAAAAAAAAAAAGGATAACTCCCTAAGCCTCTTCCTTATTGTTGCCTGAGGAGTCCGGTACAGGAGAGCTTTTCTCAGGATCCTGAGAAGAGCCTTCTTCAGGATTGTCGTTGTTAGAGTCCTCTTCAGCAGCAGCCTGTGACTTTTCCTCTTGGAGTGGCGGTTCATCAGCAAGATATTCCTCATATTTTGGGTCAGCAGGAAAAGGATCATCCTCTTCCCGAGCCCAGTCAGGGAGATCCATGTCTAACTTCCCGAAGACCTCTTTGTGACACACTTCACGAAAGGGAGTTGTATCGAAGGAAGGGATGGATTCAAGAATTTTTTCCCAAACGTCATTTTGCCCCAAACGGTAAGCTTGGATGTTGAAGGCACCCAGCAGTTTGGAGAAAGGTACGCTGTTCAGGTACTTCCAAACACAATCCTTTCGAAGCTCTCGCTTGATATGCTCGGGCTTGCTAGGAATCGCCAGCTTCAAGTATTCTTCGTTCTCTGCGCACTTAAATTCAAGTCTGTCACCAAACAATGTGGCAGCTGCTTTCTGCTTCTTAGCCTCGCGCTCGGCAGCAACAGCGCGAGCCGTTGAAGAGTCGAGGGCCTCCTTTAGGGAGTTCATTTCCTCGTCATGTTTTCTCTGCAGCTCCTTGGCAGCTGCCGTCAGCCGGTCTATCTCAGAATTGGCCTTGGCCAAATTCTCTTCACAGATTTGCAGCAAGGAGCCGTTGCGGCCTACCCGGCTCAATGCTTCCATGTGCTGATAAAAGCTCAACACAACATTCCTGGGGAAGAGGAGATTATCAGAAGAAGTCATAAGAAATTATGAAAAAATGAACAATCAAGAAGACCGGTACCTTGTGGACTGACTAACAAGGGCATCATCGTCCAGGGCTTCAAATTCCAGACGATCAGAAGGTATAAAACTGAGGGAGCTCCATTCTGCAGCTTTCTTAGGGTCTTGTGTCACCCTATCGGTCAGCTTCAGGGTCCACTGAGGGGTGACGACCTCCTCACAATCCTCGGAATTCTTGGATTTTTTATGGGAGGAAGCATCAACTATATCGTGCTTCCTTTTGGTTCGAGCAGAGGAGGAGACATTTGACCTCTCCACCATCGGTTTCTTCCCTTTACCCAAAGCGTCAACCACAAGCCTAATGTTCCTGATACCCTTGTAAGAAGGGTTAGGAGAGGGAACAGAAGCTTCTTGATCAGTAGTTAAGGCTCTAGGCGACCGTTGCTCAGCTGTCACAACGGCCCTAGCAGCCTTCGCCCGCAGGTTCTCAGGGTTCATTCTTGGAGGCACTACAAAGAAGAACAAGAATCAGAATTATGATTTATGAAGAGACATCACTTTAGTAAATTTGAAAGGATGATGGTTAGAAGCTCACAATGAGCCAAGCCCCAGTACTGAAGGATGGAGTTATACTCCACCTCAAGTCCATGTATCTCCTGATACCATGGAATTGATTTGATCTTCTTGATGGCCGCCTCGTCTTCTTTGGATAAGGGAAGGCCCCGGTTACTTTCAGAATAGGAAGTACACTGTTTCCAGACGGTCGGGAAGTTAAGATCTGACTGAAGCGCTCGACAGAAAAAGTATCGTTCGCGCCATCTTTTGTGATTGGAAGGGCAAGTTCCTTTGGCAAGAATGCTACCCCTCTAATCAAGTTCAGCCTTATTGCGTTTGGAGAGAAAAACCCACCCGGGAGGTTGGGAGATAGAAAGAAGATGAAAGTGCACAAAAAGAGAAAGAGATGGCGTAACGCCAAGTTCAAAACATAAACCCAAGAAGCCGACGATGAGACGCCAGCTATTGGGAAGGAGCATTCCAGGGCAAATGTCCCAGTGATTCAGAATGGCTGAAAACAAAAGATTGAAAAAAGGAAAGCGAACCCCGCTTTCCAGTGCATCTATGTACAAGGAAAACTCTCCCGGAAGGGTCGAATCAACCCTCTCATCAGAATGGGGAGCCCTAATATGATAAGAAGAAGGAAAATCAAAATCCTGGATTGTTGAAAGAAGGGTTTCCTCCTTGTAAGCGGAGGGGACAGAGCCAGGTCCACCATTAGACCTGGAGGTTTGTTTTGACTGCCTAGAAGACTCGACAGTCACCCTAGGAGTCTTGGAAGATCCAGACTCAGGAGGGACGGAAGAAGTTTCGGCTTTTCTTTCTAAACTTTTTTGGGAAACTTCAGCAAATTCGCGCCAGAGGACAGTTAGGGTTTTGTTATCACTATCCGATTGCTCGGAAGGAAGAGAAGCAAAAGCTTCGTTACCACTACTATTACTGACACTGGGTACCAGAGAAACCCTATTATCCGCCATTACTAGTTTCAGTAAGGTACAAAAAAAAAGACTGGAGACAGGAAGTTTAAAGTTTGCAAAAGGATCAGTAAACTTACTGATTCAGTGAAGCAAAGGCTTGAGAGCGAGAAGGCGCGAAGCAGACGACGAAGGTTCAAATTCCAGACAAGAAGAGTAAAACCTACAAAGACAACGAACGGCTTTTAAAACACCCGCACGAGTGTTCGGGGATCTGAACGATCGAGATTGATTCAGCATCAACGGTCAAGATTATAAAACATTTTGAAAGTTTGAACTCACGAATCCAAAACAGGCGTTCGGAAACCGTCGCTTGGGTTACGTGAGCCACGATAGATCGACTGCAAAGAGATGCGTGGCATTGCCCTCACAACGCTCGAGGAAAAGTGACCACCGCATTAAATGTGATATGACATTTAATGGGATACGCAGAGACTATTGCCTGACGAAGAACCAGGTTAAAAACCAAGCCCTCGGGATCGATCGAATGCTTGGTCTGGGGGGCTCATGATACAGAGGAAATATGATCGAACCGGGTTCATACTAGATTTAACCCTCGACCCCGGTCGAGACGGAGGGAATCGACTTGCTTCCGAGCAAACCGGATCCAGAAGATAGCTTGCTGAGGAAGAAAACTAAATCAGCTACAAGCACACCCTAATCCGACTTATGGATTAGGTTAATTACCCTAATGACGGCAGACACAAATTGACGGCTGTCACTTATCATTATCGAAGGGATAATCATCGAATAACTTTGAGGTTATCTCAGGAGTCCTCTACTAGTTCAAACTAGTAGAAGTCTATCGCTCAACGGATCTAACTGTTAAGATCCAACGACTACCCGAAGAAGGCTCGAGTGCATCCAACGAAGGAGATTCGAAGGTACACTCTATATAAACCTTACTTGCCTACGAGGCGATGGGGACTCAGATCCACATACACACTGGAAGACGTAAACTATCAGAGGCTTACGATGTAGATCACTTTTCCCGTTTTTCCTTAGCTCTGTACTTCTAGCAGAGCCGTTTGTGATTAAGTTCATCAACTGACTTAGCCTTCGGAGGTGGACTCCCGACCCCCGCGGTTAGGCCACGTCTGACACTTTCGTTTTGCAGGTCATCACAAGGAGATCTAAGGGCTGAGCAGATTTTGGACGCATCAAGATAGTAATTTAAATTGTTTATCAATATTTATATCTACTAATTTATTTTGTAAATTACTTACTATTTAACTCATGTGAAATCAGAAACTAATCATTAATTTATTTTGATCAAAGGTTCCCTAGTTAACTTTAAGATTTCTTGTCTAAGACATCAAATTCCTTATCATGGGAAGAATCAAATCATAAATCTTTATGTCATGCAAGATTAAGGGTGTCAAAGTCTAACCTGTACCAAATACCAATCATATTAAGCTTACTCCATCGAACCAATAAGAAATTTAATTGGTATGAGTCTATTTGATCATGTCTTGAGCTAATATCTGGGGGCACTGAAACTAGACTACACAACTGGAAAGCGAAGTCATCTAATTGAAAGAATTGAAAAGAAAAGAAGGTGGGACCTAACCCAAATAACCCATCCAATATGAAAAACACTTACCAGCTATAAATATATTTACATGGAAAACTGATATCAAATTGTAACCAAAACCAGTACACACTTGTCAACCACACTTCGGACCGAGTCATTATGATAAACCAGGTCAAAAGGATGGTTAGGATAGACCAAATGTTGAGTTCTTACACTTAAATTCTACCATGTATCCCCATGTAATATCATACTCTTCTAGATATATCATTAATCCAATGTCATCACACACCTAAGTTAAATCCTCATATCTACATGGCCAACTTTGTTAAAGCTGAAACTTAAGACATAAGCGATACTAAGGCCTTCTAATATTGTCATGTAATAAAAGTAGGCAAACTATGAGTTATACATGACCACTGAACCTAAAGCCCTCTCCCTTTATTAGTTGTTTATTTCAACTTATTAGCTTACTTTTATTATCAGCTTCGATACATAGGTGACTTATTTTATGCATTTCAAAATAATGTAACCGTTTGGTTCAATTTGTGATTTAAGACTAACTAATAAATCAATATTAGTATGTGGAAGACTACAACATTTATTGATATACACAAAGACATGTAATGGGAAAATTCATTTTCTTGTGTATATTAATCATAAATGAGAAGAATGTTAAGGTGATGCATGCACCATTAAATTGGTATGTGCAAACCAAATTCATATTTCATTGATAAACGAAGTTTAAATGAGCTTTCATTATTACTTGTTACTTATCAAAAGAATACAATTTAAATATAAACCATGTGAAATAGAATAGCTAAAAAATTTACCTGATACCATATGCATGCAATTGTCATTGGAATAAAAACTATTAACATTTGCCACGAGACTTGTGACATAACAACAACAGTTCCTATGAACTCAATGACTGATATTAGAAATTCTTCAATTTGAATCGGAATAGAGGTATTAAGTGCACTTTGATCCATAGATACCTGTATGCAAAAATTGAATTTATAAACAATTGAAAATTATATTAAAGTTTATACTAATCAAACAACATCATCTAAACTTCAAAAGAAAATAAGCATACTTACTTACCCGATTTAGAATCCTTCCACTTGGAGTGGCATCAAAAAATGATAAAGGAGCACGAAAAATGCACAAATGCATTTTGTTGAAGAGAATAGTAGCAGTTTTGTATCCAGCAGTTATGATGAACATAGACCTTATAAATACACAAAGAGAGCTTCCAAAGAACAAACCAACGTAAACAATGATGATGGTGAATCTTCTAATTTGAGGTCTCAAATCTTCCGAGATGGGGGTAGCTAAAACTATCCGGTAAACTACTCGACTATTTGGATAAACTGAAAAAGAATTTGTACCAATATTATCAACGGCACAAAAGCTCCTTTATAAGCTGTTGTAACATATTTCCAGTAGAATGAAAAAGTAACTCCCCCTTTTTCTCTCTTTTCTTCTTGGATAAGTTGTTCTTCTGGACCAACCACTTTTTCTGGTTCATAGCTTTTGGATTCTTTTTCTTTGTCATTTTGAATAGATTTTTCTCTACACAACACATTGGCATCTTTGTCACAATTACCTAGATTATCTAAAGCTACCCCATGTTCAATAGAACTAAGATCTGCCAAAGCTTTCTTATGTGGACCTACTAATTCCATAAAATCAGTTCCCGAACCAAGAATTTCCTCATATTTTCCTGCTTGAGTAATTATTCCATCTCTCATAACCTGTCAAATAAGAGAAGGTAAAAATCAAAACTGAACTTGGCTAAGGCACTTGACTTCAAGAAAGTAATATAATTGGTATATACTCACCAGGATAAGATCTGCAGAATGTAAAAACTCTACTTGTTGAGTAATATAAATTACTGTTTTTGAACCCAGAATCCCCAACAAACACTCCTGTCAAAGAGATTTATATATTCAAATTTAGACACACAGAGAATTTCTGGTTATAAAATGGTCGTGAAAAAATGAGAAGGTTAAAGAACAACTACCTTAAATAGATGAGTTCCTGTATGAGCATCCACAGCACTAAAAGGATCATCAAGCAAATAAATATCAGCATCATGGTATAAAGCACGTGCAATTTGGATTCTTTGCTTCTGCCCACCACTTAAATTGATCCCACGCTCCCCTACTATAGTCTGGTCTCCAAAAGGCCACAATTCTAGGTCCTTTAATGAACATGCATCAAGTATCGTCTCATATTTTGTTTTCTTCATCTCTTTACCAAACAATATATTATCCACTATACTACCAGTTTGTATCCAAGGTGATTGTGCAACATATGCCATTGTTCCAATTAACCTAATGACTCCCGAAACCTTTGGAACTTCCCCTAACAAGCATTAAAGTAAACTTGATTTGCCTGAACCCACAGAACCACAAATAGCCACTTTCATACCATGGCATATCTGGAAATTAAGATCCTTCAATGTGAGATGTGGGGAATTAAGATCCCAAGAAAAATTCCCATTGACAATCTCAACTACAACCTTGTCACCATCTCTTGGAAGCTTTTGTATTACATTTTGTTGAAGATCATCAAGATGGAGGAATGAAACTATTCTGTTGAGGGAAACTTTAGTTTGTACTACCATAGAGATTGTGTCAGGAAGAACATATATGGGTCCTTGTAATATTTCAAATGTTGCAAGTGCAGATAGAATCTTTCCTGACCCCAATGGAATTCCCATAAGCATACAAAATCCAAAAGTAACCATGGATACAAACATGGGTGCAGACAAAAAGACAAAGGAAATCATAACTGATGAGTAAAGTAATTTTTTTAACCATCTTGTTTCAAAGTTCCTCAACTCGATTATCTTAGCTAAAAACTTCATCTCCCAGCCTTGCAACTTAATAATCCTCATATTCCTCAAAGTCTCTGATGTAACCTTCATCCGTTGATCTTTTGAATTCATCAATTCCTCCTGAAATTTTTCTTGTAACTTCCCCAGTGGAACATTTGCTAACATTAATACTATAGTGGCAATCAAAGCTACAACTGAAGCAAGACCAAGGTTCTTGTACAAGATGAACAATGCTAGAACAATCTGAACAGGCACCTTCCATATATTATGCAAATACCAACTGAAAAATCCAATCCTCTCAACATCGACATTCATCAAATTAATAGTCTCCCCACTAGTATGCCCCTGTTTTGATTGACTGGAAAGCCTGAGACCCTTCTTATATATTACAGCAAATAAAGCAGCACGAATTCTCGATTGACATCTTTCGTAATTGAAAGAATAAGTGTCTCTCTCGAGAGGCATCTTATGAGCTTTGAAAGACAAAAAGTAAGCACTAGAGTATAACTTTTATATTTTAGTTGACTAGGGTCATTGAGATGCTTTGAACGAAGTCCTCAATAAGGCACGGTCCAATATAAGAAGTTAATGTGCATATAATGGAGAATAAAGTTGTCCAAAAAATTTCTTTCCTCGTCGAGAAAAACAATGCCTTCACCAATTTGAGTGTGCTTACTTGACCACCATTACCATCAAATCCAAGTATACTTCTAAAACAAGCAAATATCACATTGGCACTATCATACTTGGGAACTTGAGGAATTTCTTGAAGATCCAATGTTTTTGTATGCCCAAGTGCAAGAAAAGGGCCCATCCAAGCAAATGTAAGAATACTAAGAATATTAGCATTTGCATAAGGAGTTACACTCTCTTCCTTGACACTTGATTCCCGTTCATTGTCATCATTACTCCGATATGATCTAGTTTTTAAAAGTGGCTCCACAAGATGGAGATCTTCATTTTCTTGCCCCTTCTCAAACAACCCCATATAACAAAGCAACAAACCAACAATAATGGATATAGCATCAGATACCCATACTGAGGATGGCAAAGTCAAATTTTTCCTAGACAAACCAAGATGTATACCAAGATAAACACAAGACATTAGGAAATAGAAGGCCCACCATATCCTTAGTAGAATGGGGAACCTACACTTGCTTAAGTGAGAGAACCCGATGTGCAAGTAAGCAGATATCACTAACCAAGTGAATGTTCTTGATGAGAAATCCAACTGGGCAAATATCTTCAGATTTGGCCAACCATGTCTACACCCAGAGAGGTAGTTTATTACAGACTCGAGAAGATAATACAATGATATAACCATGCAAGATATAAGACTTGACCAATAGTATAGGAAATATGTGTTCTTGAGTATCGGTTTTGAACTTTCAATGATAGGCATCATGCGTCTCTTGTAAGCCCAAGACAACAAAACTAATAATAAGATTAGGTGTGAAGAAGCAGAAAACCCATGTAGAAAAATGATTGTAGAAGAACGCGAAAATAATAACCACATAGACATATCATTCTTTGAATCTTCAAAAGCATTCATGTTTGCCAATTTCCTTTCTTTTCTTTGTAATAATTCAATGGCATAGTTTTGCCAGGTCCATAATAAATCCCATTGACTTCACCTCATTGTGAATTCATCTAGGCCCCTTTGCAAAAAGGATGTGGAAACTATTCCATCAAATACCAATTGGTTGCACCTTATGTGTTGTAGAAAGCCAATTTTGAAGTTTTAATATGACCACCATTGTAGTTGGACCTGTAAATGAATAGAAAGAACAAAAACTGTTTGAAAGTATATAACGAGAAAATAGTCGGCAAAATTTTAATAGAAAAAAAAAGAAAAGAATGGATGAACCCATAATTTATATGATTTAGTTAAGAGGACTAGTGCTCTACTGATGCCAGTGGTGCAAGTGAAGCATCAAGTCTTTGTTTGTTTCTTCCGTCAAGGAATTTTTGAACACCAAACATGTATATCCATATTTTACAATTGGCAAAAGATAACCACAATGCCAGCTTTTTGGCATAATTGCATCGTGACATCCTTCCATCATGACTCAGATCACTGTAGCACCACTCCTGGTAAAATTTGTTAATAAATAAAAAGGCAAACCTGATGCTGAGAGCTTCTGCACAAGTAGAGTCCGGGGTTTAATTTTTCTATGTAGTCTTACTCCAGCAATATACTGTCCCTAATTTCATATTTCCACTCAAAGAAATGTGTCTAGGAGTGAAACTACACACAATAAGTGTAGCAGAACCTCTCCCTCTTTTAGTATATTCTTTGACTGATTTTGAGCCAAAAAGGGGGGTTGGAGGGAATCCATGTACTATCAGGAACATCACTAAAAAGAATAGGAACTTATTAATATGAGATTCAGAACCAACCAATGCCTTAAAACTAACACATTGAGACCAAAAACGTTATATCTTAATAACTCCATGTATTGACAGCAGTTGATTTGCATTCCAAAATAAAAACAGAAAATGAAACTGACATTCTGAAATACCTAGAAGTGTATGTTCTCCTCTTTGTGGCTATGTTTTCAGTTGACTATTGTACTCTTTCTTAAAATCCTCTCTATCTTTACTTCTATTTAATTATGTTTCTCTACTTTTATCCAAATTTCCAATACCCTCCTCTAGACTTTTTCAGTTCCATAAGAGGTTTTTAGAATTCCTTCATATACTACGTAACATTGGAGCTAAAATGACCAATTGAATATTTTTCCTTTTGCCAAAAAAGGTTCTCTGTGATAATAGATAATACAGCAGGACAAAGAAAAAACCAATTGAAACTTTGTAATCCTTCCACCAAGAAACAATCTTTGTAATCCTTGTGTTCCCCTCTTTTCTATATATACTCAAAGGAAAAGTCCTAGATAATAATCTAAGCAGTCTGTTAATCTACCAAGAAAGAATCTTTGTAATCCTTGTATTCCCCTTTTTTCTCTTGATATATATATATATATATATATATATATATATATATATATATATATATATATATATATATATATATATATATATTGAGGGAGAGGGGGGAGAGAGAGAGAGAGAGAGAATGTGACCATAGCAATAGCATTAACTGCATACCTTACCATGAATATAACTTTCAATGTTAATATAGAAAAGCTTAGTGATGGCAACTTGAAGATCATCCAATGTGAGGTGGAATATTCTATCCAGAGAAAATAGTAACATAACAACGTAACCAGCCATACTTCAGCTATATTTTAAGCACAAATCAACAATTAAGTTGGAGTCATGCGGCAAGTTAATTGAGGCATCTCCCCTCCTTCTCCCCTCCCCCCCCCTCAAAAAAAAAATCTCATCAATAAATATGTTCCTCATTCTCTCCTTGCCATTCCCTCCAATACTGAGATCCTCTCTTCCATCAACTCTCACAAGGTCAACCGTGCTCTCAGGCCAGATGGCTTCAGTTTGGGCTTTTTCAGAGCCTCTTGGAGTTTCATCAAGGAGGATCTCATCAATTCTGTTCGCAGCTTTTTCCTCAACCCTTCCAAGCTCTCCACCGTAAACCAAACCTTTTTCTGCCTCATCCTTACAAAGCTTGACACCTCCTCTCTTAGGGACTTCTGCCCCATCTCTCTTTACAAACTTCTTTATGAATTTACTGCCAAAATCCTTGCCAACCGCATCCATCTTATCACTCCCTCTGTTAGTGAGACCAATCTACCTTCATCTCAAGTAGAAGCATTGCTGACAACATCCTCTTCTATGCCAAAATTGTTTGGGGCTTTGATTGCTCATTGAACTCCCCTACGGCACTCTTAAAGATTGACCTCCACAAAGCTATTGTCTCCCTCATCCTTGAAGTCCTGTCTCAAATGCCCCCCCCTTTTGTCCACTTGGATCGAAATCTGCATCTCCAACCCCTTGTTCGCTATAATCGCTGATGACTCTCTTGCCAGCTTGTTACCCTCCCATGTTGGTATTTGCCAAGGTTGTCCACCCTAGCCATTGAGGTCCTCTCTAGAATCATCTAGTCCAAGACAAATCAACATCTTGTCTCATCAACATCTTGTCTCCCCCCATTCTTAAGTGCAAAAGTTTTAACCCCACCCACCTTGCCTTTATAGATGATCCCATGATCTTCTCTCGAAGGCCTCCCACTCCTCAATCTCCCCAATCCTCTCCTCTCTCTCTCTGTTTGAGTCTCTCTCTAGTCCCAGAGTTAACCTAGAGAAATCTCTCTTGTTTCTAATGAGGGTCTCCCAAACCACCAAAGCCCTCGCCTCCTCACTAGATTCCTCTCTTGGCTTCCTCCCCATCTCCTATCTTGGGGTCCCCTAGATCCTTGGCAGGCTCATCAACTGCTCCCCGATGCTTCACTAGATCTAAAAGAAGCTTCAACTCTGGAAAGGCAAGCTCCTTCCTTTTGCAGGTAGGGTTGTACTAATCAAGTATGTTTTTAAGTCTTCCAATCTCATTGGTGTGAAGCCACAATCTAAGAAATGGAATCCATCTTTTGTGCCTTCTTCCCGGAAAGGTCAAGAATCCTCCTACCTCCTCCATCCTATTAGTTGGGCCTCTGTTTGACGCCTCGAATATGAAGGTGGCTTAGGTTTTTGCGGGATCAATGATTATAACATTGCTAGCTTGCTAAAATTCATATGGAAAATCTTCACCAAGAGCAACTCCATCTGGGTCTATTGGGTGTACTCTTACCTTTTGAGATCCAACTCTGTTTGAATTGTCTTCCCTCCCTCCAACCCATCCTGAGTTTAAAGGAAACTCCTTCTCCTTATGCCTCTTACCTTTCCTCCATCTCCACTTGAGTTGTGATGGCACCTCCACTGCCTTTTGGCTTGACCCTTAGCACCCCTTGGATATCTTGTACAACCTCCTAGGTCCTCGCCAAGTTTATGCATCCCGCATCCCAAAAGTTTATATGCTTTTAGACTTCATCTTTGGGAATTCTTGGGTCCCCCTAACTCCCCCTCTCTTGAGTCTCACTCAAGTCCGGTCTAACCTCCCCACCCCCCTTCCACCCTCTCTCTTGAGACTTGCCCATCTAACTTTCGTCCCCCACTGGGTCCTTCTTTACCTTCAGTGCTTAGAACCTCACCCGTTCACCTAGTCCCTAAGTCACCTAGCACCCTTTGGTCTAATTCAAGGGTCACATCCCCGCCACTCCTTTATAGTATAGAGATCCTTCACCCTCTGCCTTCCCACCAATCTTTCCTCATCCATCGTCACCTATCAATTAACCCCAATCGCATTCTTTGTGGGAATGGCCTTGAAGATGTTAACCGCCTCTTCTTTCCTTGCCCCTTCTGCCATTCCATCTATCGGAAAGCCGTTGCCTCTATTTGGCCCCGCTATAGGTGGTATTTTGGGTTTTAGAGAGATTGGTCTTGGTTTTTTAGATCCTTCCCTGGTACTTTTATTTGTGATTTGGTAGGTGAGTTAGTCTTTGGTGTTATGATCTCTCATATGGTGGAAACGGAACCTCAGGAGATGGACATCCAACTCCAAATCTCTCGACTCGATTTGGAAAACCATTTGTTTTGATGTTTCTGATAGACTTTCGATGCTTTCCCACCCCCTAGTCCTAGATACACCAAGGAACAAATTGATTGTTGTTAGTTGAGGTTTTTGCTCTCTTTTTTTATTTTGCCATCTAGTCAAATGCAGTCCCCCCCCCCTCCTTTGTTTGCCCCATGGTCGGGGTTAGTTGTTCCTAGGACCATGTTGATTGTTCCTCCCATTCCCCTCTTCCCCCATTTTTTCTCCTCCTAGTACATCCTCTCTCCCCTTTTGGGGGTTCTTTGGTAATGAATTCTTTATTCATCCAAACAAAAAGCTAATTGAGGCATTCAATCCATTTAGACATTATTAATACAAATCCATCTTTAATCACATTCTTGAGACGCTAGTTACCACACTTGCAAAGAAACCAGGTATCAAGAGTTCAAATCTACCCTAAAGAATTCCCTTTTCATTTCTTTTATTTTTATAAATGGCGAGAGAGCTATGTGCAAGCACCTAAAATTTGAAAGTTGTAGGCCCCAAATTGTCTAAACAATTTTTAACAGCCAATTCATATATTTGTAAGAAAATAACATGGCATATTCAATAATGCTGAAAGTCAATTGTCAATTATGAGCAAAATAAGAAAATCCATAATACCACAAAGCAAATGAATTCTCGGAGGAACTAAACCAGTCAACTCATGTAAAAAAAAGGTCCCTCATAAACTATCAAAGAAAATGGATGATTAGTAAACCAGCAGCCTTGTTGCCTAGATAAATGGTGATTTACTATGGTGAGCATTTTTGTAGTTGGCATGACTTTGGTATCAACATTTTACTCTCATTTTAAATTACATGAGTCCAGATTGTGTACTTGTACAATAAGGCCCGAACATTCTAAGAACCCTCTTTCCAAATGTGGTCAATAGTACAACAAGAAAACTAATTTTGCAACACAGATTATCTGATGATCACCTTAAAGGATTAATTCTCCACCAATTGAGCCTCCAACTCAAAACACTCTTTGATGAGCCCCTTGATGGCAAACACTTTTAGGATAGCTCCCAGATTCCTGGATTGAATGGGTATTCGAAAGAAAAAGGAAAAAAATGACGAACAGCACAATTGATATCGGTCCAATAGAAACAACAAGAAGAAACTACCAAAATAAATCTTCTACGAAATTGGTTCCTGTGAAAGTTGAAATGCTTGGTACCCATTGAGGATTTAAACACCATCATGTCCCTGGACCTTGGATCCTGGGATTCTCTACTTTCATTCTTTAAAGGGTCAAGGATGGAAAAATATTCCGGCAATAACTACCCTGGAGGAGAAATGTCCCTAAAATCCAAGAGGAATTGGGCAAAAAGTCAACATAAAAAAGGAAGAAAAATTTGTAAATAATAGTAATAGTTCTAGAAAGATAGTAATAATGAAAAAACCGGATGGCTTATGTTCATTATAA